>NC_133330.1:44752252-45009752 GCF_042186555.1 Aquarana catesbeiana
TTTTGAATGATGCCAAATCGCGGTGCGATTGTTGCCTGACGATTCGTGGTAAAATCACAGTGAAAACACGCAAACAAACTTGCGGGACACCCAACACCCAAAAAAAGTACAAGAACTTATTTTGGGGGTCAGGTGTCCCACGGTTCTGTTCGCGCTTTGGTGAGATTCAAAATAGCGGTGATCGCAAGAGCATCCCGCGATTTGCGGTGTTTCCGAATCGCAAGCAGAATGGTGGCGATTCCACCCGCAAAACAGAACGCCATGGTGATAATGGAGCCTTAATCGCATGTCAGTATTGCTAAGCCAGTAGGGATTACCGGGATTCTAATTGGTCAGACGGCGCTGACCAATCAGAAGCCCATACTGTCGGAACGGAGAGAAGACGCCACCAGGATTTCAAATCCCTGTACTGCTAAGGCGGCTTTTCGGTGTCTGAGAGCGGGAGATGACGGCAATCTGGTACAGGGGGATAGGGAGGGGTCAAGGTCAAGTGTAAGAGGGGGAGGGGGTACAGATTTTCTATAAAAGGTGAACTTACACTTTAACATACAATTCAAGAAGCCCGACCTCTACACCTTTAACCCTTTGTTAGGACAGACAGTGTTCAAATCTATCTACAATGGATAATGAAGATCTGTCGGCACAGTACAGACGGGGTTAATTATGGCAAACACGGCTGCCCTCCCCCCTCATAAACAAAGAGAACTACCTAGAATTTTACCTTTCTGGAGGGTCCAGACTACAGCATCTAAATAGAAGGAACCAGCAATTTTTTAAAATTTTTACATTATGTGATTGGGGGACACGTGTCACATATAAAGTAGATGTTCTCTCAATTTGCTGCAAAAGTGGACATACACTTAAGGATCTTTAGTAATGCATAGTTGCCAACATTGTAAAAAAAAAAAATGTGGGACACTTTTGTGGCTGTAGGCGGAGCCGTACAATAATTAGGGGGTGGGGCATTCGTTTGTAGGCGTGGCTTAGGAAAAATATACAAGTGCTGAAAAATGGGCGTGGGTTACGCGACATAGTGGGCGTGGATTGAATGGGCGTGGCTCAAGAGGGTGTGGTTAGAGTCTGAGATGAATGAGGGATGGAGAGGGAAAGGGGGAGAGGGGGAAAGGGGGAGAGGGGGAGAGGGAAATGACGGACAGCAGCCCCAGATGCTACACAATAAAAATATGTGTATTCTAGAAAGTTTAACAATCAGCAGATAAAGATACTCCAAGCACCTGGTGTTAGCACTTCAATCATCCCGGCACCATGGTTGTTATGGTGTCAGGATGATTGAAGTGCATTATTTCTATTATTACATTGTAATATAAAATGAAATCATTCAACTCACCATAATGCAGAATCAGTGGAATCCCTGAGCGTGTCACTAGCCACGTCGCCTGCCATCCGTCCTTGCGTCAGATGTCCCAGCAGAGTCCGTCCTTACATCATATGTCCCCAGCGGAGCCCCCCCCCCCGTGCTGCCTGCTCACTACCCGCCTATCAGTCTTATCAGCGAACATCAGTGGAGGAGAAAAATTACCTGTGTGCAAAATTTTATGACAAATTTTTTTTTTTCAAAATGTTCAGTCATTTTTCATCTGTTTAGCAAAAAATAACCCCCCCCCCCCCCCCCCCCCCCCGAGGTGATTAACCATTTCCAGCCCAAGGATGTCATATGAGGATCTTGACTTTCAGTGGGGATATCTGAATGATGCTACAGCTACCCCCCCCCTCCCCCCGCCATCTGGTGCTTCTCCAGGCTCTCCTATGACATCGGGGACCCGGAGAAAGAATTGGCCGCCGGATGACAACCATAGAGATTTCAGGTGACCAGGTGGTCACCAGTCATCTCTATGACCGTTAGAGGCCTGGGCGCGACGTTATGACGTCACTTCTGGGCTGCGGATGTAAACAAAGCCGCGACCGTGTGAAGAACATAATAAAAATGTCATTTGGGTTCAGCATTGTATGACCGCCCAATTGTCATTCAAAGTGTGACCGAAAGCTGAAAATTGGCCTGGGCAGGAAGGGGGTAAAAGTGTCCGCTAGGTAAGTGGTTAAAGTAGATTTTTTTTCCCCCATAATAATTGCGTTTGAAAAAACATTGTGTGATATAAAAAAATTGCACCACCCACCATTTTATTCTCTAGAGCCTCTGCTTAAACCGATATGTAATGTTTGGAGATTTCTAAGTCATTTTCTATCAAAAAAACCTGTAAGGGGTAATTGTCCATTTATGTCCAGAGGAAGAATAAAAGGAGAGGTACTTACCTGATCCTCCTCCCCGCACCATCCGCACCCCAACACTACAAAGGTGATTGGTGACCAGAGCAGGGTCCATAGTCCTGTATTGGATGTCAGGACACCAAAGGACAGTCCAGCGGGGGATGGTATGGGGGGCACCTCGTGCTGGGGGAGGGGTGGAGGATCAGGTAAGTGAAATGTTTTCTCCTCTCCCCGGGGTAATACTAGTGATTAATCATTACAGAGAGGCTGCAGATGGTTCCGGATGAGCTCCATGTGGGGGAGGGGAACCTAGAAGAAGCGGATTATTCTATAATGAGATCTCACCTATCCCCCCTGAGCAGATAAATCTCCGCTTCCTCCGAGCCCGATCCGTGTAAAATAGAACACAATAAATCCAGAAATCAGCGGCCTGCTTTTACTACCCCCCCAGGTGTAGGATTGGGGTGTAGAGGAGACTCTGATAGTCAGCGATGTTCTATGGTAGAAATCCCCACACTGCCCCCTATAGTACATCACCTTCTCTGATTACCTCTACATAGAGGCACTAGGAAAGGCCTGCTGAATGTGGATGTGTGGTGGTGAGAGGGGGGGATGGGCCCCTCAGCACACATCATAATACACATCTTATCATTCCATATAATATCATATAGAGACATAGACCCCTCCCCCTCTGTACCTGGGCGGAGTCATTATGGAGGATCTTCTCACTTTTCCCGGAAACGTCCAAACAAATCCAAACCAATGAGATCGTTCCAAAAAACTGTCTCCTCAATTGCGCATGCGTTGGATTCACAGCCTCCTAATACGCATGCGTTGGATTCCAGGATTCAAGGCCAACGCATGCGCAGTACGATCGCGGCAAAATCGGCCCCCAGTGCGCATGCGTCGGATTACGTCCACGCATGCGCAGTACGATCGCGGAAAACCCGACTCCCAGTGCGCATGCGTCGGATTCCCGCCCGACGCATGCGCAGTACGATCGCAAAAAAACTAGCCCTAGTACGCATGCGTCGGATTCCCGGCCGACGCATGCGCATTAGAGTCCCGGGAATGGTGCATAGTTCAATCCTGTCATCTTTATAATTCGCTGTATATTCTGTATTTTATCTCTCAGTAAACACAGTGCGGACTCTGCGGCAATCACATTACTCAGCGCCTTCATGTTTCAACCTGAGGGAGAGCAGGAGAAGATCGGATGATAACTGCTAAAAAATCGGAGATTCCGCCCCCCCCCTAAATTGCTATGTTGGTATCTTCCTTCTCTTCAGCGGTCACACAGTTCACTGCGCCCTCTTGTGGTGGCTCCGATCCTCACACCCCCTGTGTACATTCACATCTATGTGATGGCTGTGTGTGTATTCCTAGGTAGTGACAGGACACACAGGAAAGGTGATCACAGGGTGGGGGAGGGGCTCACATTCATCATTATACTAATAAGAAGAGGGATGTGGAGTGTAGATACTACAGCAGGGCCTTTTGGTGAGCGGTGAGAAGATCTCTCTTATTTTATATGACAAAGCGAGTTTGTATCAGTTTTTACTATTTAACACTTTCACACTGCAGCGGCGCTTTGTCGGCGGGTTTGCAGCTCTGCCCCATTGTTTTCAATGGGAAGGGGCACTTTAGGAGCGGTGAACACATCACTCCTATAGCGCAGCAAAGATGCGGCTTGCAGGACTTTTCTGACCGTCCTGCAATCGCTCCGCTCCAGTGTGAGAGTCCTCGGGACTTTCACATTGGAGTGAATTGAGCGGCTCTTTCAGGGAGCTATTTTTAGCACTATAACGCCTGCAAAGCGCCTGAGTGTGAAAGTAGCCTAAGGCCCCTTTCACACCGGGGCGGTGGGGGCATCGGCGGTAAAACACCGCTATTTTTAGCGGTGCTTTGTCACCAATTTCGTGCCGCTATTCAGCTGCTAGCGAGGTGCTTTTACCCCCCGCTAGCGGCCGAGAAAGGGTTAAAACCACCGTAAAGCGCTGCTACAGCAGCAGTATATCCGCGCTGCCCCAATGATTTCAATGGCCAGGAGCGGTGTATACACCTCTCCTTCACCGCTCCAAAGATGCTGCTAGCAGGACTTTTTTAGCGTCCTGCCAGCGCACCCCTCCAGTGTGAAAGCCCTCGGGGCCTTCACATTGGAGACACAGCAGCGGCTCTTTCAGGGCGCTTTGCAGGCACTATTTTTAGCACTGTAGCGCCGGAAAAGCGCCCCAGTGTGAAAGGGGTCTTATAAAGGTTTTATGAACTTGTCACACAATGCTTCTGTGTTTTTCTCTTTCTTTCTGATGTGGACAGGCACCATATCATATCACCTAAAAGCAAAAAGATGAATGTACTACAGGAGCGCTCATCATCACCCTCGCAGCTGTTTGAGAACTACAAGCCATCAGCTGCAATGGCTGACAGCACTTGTAGTCTATTTATTCACAGAAAACTGAATGAATGACCTCCCCATGTGGGTGGAACCCCACATGGCTGAGATGTTTTAAAAATTGTGACAGCGAGTGTGGGGAGAATAGTCAGCTGTCACAGAGCGGGAAGTGTTGGCGGCGGGAGGTGGGTACATAAGAACATGTTACACCCTCAATATGTATCATGCACCTAAAGGTGACCTTATCCTTTAATATATAGAAAACCACTATATGTTTATGTTTTGCACTATGAAATGTGTATGAAAAAAGGACCTCACCACCTCCAAGGTCAGGATCTCTTATTGTGGTGGGGGGGGGTCATTGCAGTTGGCCTATACAGCAGGCCCCCATTTTATTGGATGTCTTATTTATTATCCACTCACCGGCTGCAATACGTAAATATACGTTGCGGCTTTGAAGTGGTTTACCAAGGTTATGGTTGGTATATAGCAGCTATAACCCTGGTATTTTTTTTTCAGTTGGCGATTGTTTCCATAAAAGTGATCCGAGCAGCTGATTAGCTGCTGGATCGCTTTTAGATGCAGTATAGGGGGGGGGCGCCCTCATCGGAGCGATCTCTCAGCACCAACACAGAGCCCATGCGCATGAGTACCACCCGTTGAGGGGGGGGATGTTGGGGTGGTTTGTTTGATGCCCCCCTGGCTAAGGTACCAGCCACCACCAGTATAGACCCCAGATCTCTCCATAAAGAGGACCTGTCATCCCTTTTTTCTATTACTAGGGATGTTTACATTCCTTCTAATGGGAATAAAAGTGACCCAAAAAAAAGGTACAGTGTAATATTTAAAAAAAATGAATGCGCTACTATATCGAGTGCAGAGTTCAGGGGTGCACTACATACAAAGTTCAGGGATGTGCAGTGTACAGAGTGCAGCTTCCGTTCACATCTCACTTTCACTCCTCCACTCCCATCCCCCAACCCTGCACACATCTCTCTCCACAGTCCCCCCCCCCAAATCTTCATCATATCTCATCTACCCAGCTCTAGTATCTCCCAGCAGTGTAGGTGGCCTCTCTTTGTCACTTGCAGGTCACATGATCTGTGCACCCGGGGGATCACAGTGCAGCTTACCACGTGATGCCCCACCCCCACATTGCACCCACATCCCCCTTGCCATGACTGCAGGGCAGGCAGAGATCTGTGAGAGCTGCTGAGAGGAAAGTTGTCCTTGTAATCACAGAACTTAGCCGGCTTCTGTGTGTACAAGTGACAGCGGTAAGCTGGGAGGGGAAGGCAGGAGCCAGAGGTGGTGCATGTTCTGGGTAAAAAAACAAAAAACAAACCCTGCGTGCAAGGGCCACATGAAATGGCTGGGGGGGGGGGCTGGATTCGGCCCGTGGGCCTTGTGTTCGACACATGTGGCTTCAAGTGACCCTAAGACTACTTGCACACTGAGGCGCTTTCCAGGGGCTATAGCGCTAAATATAGCGCCTGCAAAGCGCCCTGAAAGAGCCTCTCCTCTCACTCTGGTGTGAAAACCCCGAGGACGGATGGTAAAAAAAAAGTCCTGCTAGCCGCATCGTTGAGGTACTGTAGGAGCAGTGTATACACCGCTCCTAAAATGCCCCTGCCCATTGAAATCCATGGGCAGTGGCGCCAAACCACCGGCAAAGCACCGCTGTGGGCGGGTTTAACCCTTTATCGGCCGCTAGCAGGGGTTAAAAGCGCCCTGCTAGCAGCCAAATAGCACCGCAAAAATGACGGTAGAGCGCCGCTAAAAATACCCGCGCTTTACCGACGCCTCAGTGTGAAAATAGCCTTAGATCCATGACTCAAAAAAGCCAATCACAATCAAGCTGCAATTAGTTTTACAAGTCACAAACTTTTTTTTTTTTTACATTCAAGATGTTTCCAGAACAGGGAGGATTATAACTTTTGCTGGTTTCTTTGGGTATTTGTGTCTCCAGTTGTTAGATGAACAATCCTGACGTTCTCTGCACTCCCAGGACAAGAAAGGATCTTTCTAATAATCACACATATAGCAATTTATTACTAAGAAGATCATCAATTAAATGTCATGTCATGAATTTAAAAAAAAAAAAAGTGCTCAACAAGACAGGAAATGGACAGGGAAAGAGCAGTAAAAGTATGACATCCAACCCGTCCTCACTGGATCCCAATCCCAAGTCTCTGAAGTCCAGAACTCCTCTTATTTGCACCCTTTTGGTCTGATAATTATGACATTGTTTGTTCAATTGGTTCAATTAGTGCGCAAAGAAAAAAAAACAAAAACTTCTGATTCTGCTAGAAATCTAGTGAGCAGAACTTCCTGCACACTGTGCCTGTACTGCACTCGTATTAGTTAGAATTGTTCTGTACTATCTCTGAGAAATTCAAAACAACTCCGACCTAGGAGACAGGGAGGTGTTCTGTAGTCCTGTCCTAGGGTGAAAAGGCTGCTCCTCTATACAGCATGATGAGTGAGCACCCTAGAACAAGAATGTGTTACTGGCAAGAACAGCAGATTTGGGGGAGGGACTATTGCAGCCACCACCTTGAACCAGTAATGTATTCCATTTTTGTTCCTGAGTTTAGATACATATTACAGCTCTTCTTTCAAAGACTCGTGTCATGGCACGGACATTTACATAACTTGTATGGCGGTAGGTGCCGATACAACCACATGTGCCTAATTCAGACAAGCATTGTGAGTGTTGCTGTAACACTGCTGACATTTGCAACAAAATCATGTAGCTCTTACTACCACCGCTTCCCGCACATGGTCTAGTGTGGGGCTCGACCAATCCCAGGCACTGGGATGAAATTGCAACTAGAAATTGTCAGGCCATTAACTGTTCCACTCTCACTCCTGAGCTGCCAGCTCCGCTACAGCATCCTTTGTTTGGCTGGCGAGAGCAGGTGGGGAGTCGGGGGTCACATGACTGGTGGTAAAGTGCAGTTCAACGCCACTGACCAACTAAGCTCCAATCCTGACTCAGAGATGCAACATGCAGCTCTTCAGTCAGTTTGATGTTGCATCTCTGAGTCAGGATCGGAGCTTAGTTGGTCAGTGGGGGTGACGAGGAAGGGGGGAGCTTTCGTGGACAGGCCCGTCCATTGCTGCTGATTTTTTTTGGGCAGTCCCTTTGCTGAATATATGGGGCTGCCCAATTCCTATTGGCCCAAGCCTCGGCCATGCAGTTCCAGGCAGCTGGTTCCTAGATTGAAAGCAAATTTGTCAAGCCCTGGTCTAGTGCCCAATCACTCATACCTTTCCCCATTCAGTTGCCAGCTAGGCGATGCCACAAAAGAATCAGACATATTGACTGATGTCATTATAGGGGTGGGTGGAAGTTCAATCATGCTGAGCAGCACTGAAGACAGACGGGCTGATTTAATTAAACGGGAGAGTGCAAAATCTGGTGCAGCTCTGCCTAGAAACCAATCAGCTTCTAGTTTTTATCATCAAAGCTTAAAGTGTTTGTAACCTTTATAAATCAATTCACTGTCAGTCCCTCTCCTTTATCAGGTGATAATGCACAGTGTAAGTGCAATAGATGCCTCTAAAAACATTTTTTATTTTAACCACTTGAGCCCCGGACCATTATGCTGCCTAAGGACCAGAGGTCTTTTTCCAATTTGGCACTGCGTCGCTTTAACTGCTAATTGCGCGGTCATGCAATGCTGTACCCAAACGAAATTTGCGTCCTTTTCTTCCCACAAATAGAGCTTTCTTTTGATGGTATTTTATCACCTCTGCAGTTTTTATTTTTTGCGCTATAAACGGAAAAAGACCGAAAATTTTGAAAAAAAATGATATTTTCTACTTTTTGTTATAAAAAAAATCCAATAAACTAAATTTTAGTCATACATTTAGGCCAAAATGTATTCGGCCACATGTCTTTGGTAAAAAAAATGTCAATAAGCATATATTTATTGGTTTGCGCAAAAGTTATAGCGTCTACGAACTAGGGTACATTTTCTGTAATTTACACAGCTTTTAGTTTATGACTGCCTATGTCATTTCTTGAGGTGCTAAAATGGCAAGGCAGTACAAAACCCCCCCCAAATGACCCCATTTTGGAAAGTAGACACCCCAAGGAAATTGCTGAGAGGCATGTTGAACCCATTGAATATTTATTTTTTTTGTCCCAAGTGATTGAATAAAGACAAAAAAAAAAAAAAAAAATATTTACAAAAAGTTGTCACTAAATGATATATTGCTCACACAGGCCATGGGCCTATGTGGAATTGCACCCCAAAATACATTCAGCTGCTTCTCCTGAGTACGGGGATACCACATGTGTGGGACTTTTTGGGAGCTTAGCCGCGTACGGGGCCCCGAAAACCAAGCACCGCCTTCAGGATTTCTAAGGGTGTAAATTTTTGATTTCACTCTTCACTGCCTATCACAGTTTCGGAGGCCATGGAATGCCCAGGTGGCACAAACCCCCCCAAATGACCCCATTTTGGAAAGTAGACACCCCAAGCTATTTGCTGAGAGGCATATTGAGTCCATGGAATGTTTTATATTTTGACACAAGTTGCGGGAAAGTGACACCTATTTTTTTTTTTTTTTGCACAAAGTTGTCACTAAATGATATATTGCTCACACAGGCCATGGGCATATGTGGAATTGCACCCCAAAATACATTTAGCTGCTTCTCCTGAGTATGGGGATACCACATGTGTGGGACTTTTTGGGAGCCTAGCCGCGTACGGGGCCCCGAAAACCAAGCACCGCCTTCAGGATTTCTAAGGGTGAAAATTTTTTATTTCACTCTTCACTGCCTATCACAGTTTCGGAGGCCATGGAATGCCCAGGTGGCACAAAACCCCCCCAAATGACCCCATTTTGGAAAGTAGACACCCCAAGCTATTTGCTGAGAGGCATGGTGAGTATTTTGCAGCTCTCATTTGTTTTTGAAAATGAAGAAAGACAAGAAAAAACTTTTTTTTTTTTCTTTTTTCAATTTTCAAAACTTTGTGACAAAAAGTGAGGTCTGCAAACTACTCACTATACCTCTCAGGAAATAGCTTTGGGTGTCTACTTTCCAAAATGGGGTCATTTGGGGGGGTTTTGTGCCACCTGGGCTTTCCATGGCCTCCGAAACTGTGATAGGCAGTGAAGAGTGAAATCAAAAATTCACGCCCTTAGAAAGCCTGAAGGTGGTGCTTGGTTTTCGGGGTCCCGTACGCGGCTAGGCTCCCAAAAAGTCTCACACATGTGGTATCCCCGTACTCAGGAGAAGCAGCAGAATGTATTTTGGGGTGTAATTTCACATATTCCCATGGCATGTTTGAGCAATATATCATTTAGTGACAACTTTGTGCAAAAAAAAAAAAAAAAAAAAATTTGTCTCTTTCCCGCAACTTGTGTCACAATATAAAATATTCCATGGACTCGACATGCCTCTCAGCAAATAGCTTGGGGTGTCTACTTTCCAAAATGGGGTCATTTGGGGGGGGTTTGAACTGTCCTGGCATTTTATGCACAACATTTAGAAGCTTATGTCACACATCACCAACTCTTCTAACCACTTGAAGACAAAGCCCTTTCTGACACTCATTGTTTACATGAAAAAGTTATTTTTTTTTGCAAAAAAATTACTTTGAACCCCCAAACATTATATATTTTTTTAAAGCAAATGCCCTACAGATTAAAATGGTGGGTGTTTCATTTTTTTTTTTTCACACAGTATTTGCGCAGCGATTTTTCAAACGCATTTTTTGGGGAAAAAACACACTTTTTTAAATTTTAATGCACTAAAACACACTATATTGCCCAAATGTTTGATGAAATAAAAAAGATGATCTTAGGCCGAGTACATGGATACCAAACATGACATGCTTTAAAATTGCGCACAAACGTGCAGTGGCAACAAATTAAATACATTTTTAAAAGCCTTTAAAAGCCTTTACAGATTACCACTTTAGATTTACAGAGGAGGTCTACTGCAAAAATGACTGCCCTCGATCTGACCTTCGCGGCGATACCTCACATGCATGGTGCAATTGCTGTTTACGTTTGACGACAGACCGCCGCTTGCGTTCGCCTTAGCGCGAGAGCAGGGGGCGACAGGGGTGCTTTTTTTTTTTTTCTTTATTTTTTTTTGCTTTTTTATCTTATTTTTAAACTGTTCCTTTCATTTTTTTTTTTTTTTTTAATCATTTTTATTGTTATCTCGGGGAATGTAAATATCCCCTATGATAGCAATAGGTAGTGACAGGTACTCTTTTTTGAAAAAATTGGGGTCTATTAGACCCTAGATCTCTCCTCTGCCCTCAAAGCATCTGATGACACCAAGATCGGTGTGATAAAATGCTTCCCCAATTTCCCAATGGCGCTATTTACATCCGGCGAAATCTAAGTCATAAAATGCTCGTAGCTTCCGGTTTCTTAGGCCATAGAGATGTTTGGAGCCACTCTGGTCTCTGATCAGCTCTATGGTCAGCTGGCTGAATCACCGGCTGCATTCTCAGGTTCCCTGTTGAGACAGGAGAGCCAGAGAAAAACACGGAAGACGGTGGGGGGGGGCATTCCCTCCCACGGCTTGTAAAAGCAGTCTAGAGGCTAATTAGCCATTAGGATTGCTTTTACATGAAAGCCGACCGCTGGCTGAAAAGAATGATACCAAGATGATACCTGAACCTGCAGGCATCATTCTGGTATAACCATTCAAAGTCGTGAATGGCGTACCTGAAGACAAAAAAATGGTTAACAATAAAGCACAGTAAACGGTAAAGTATAAAAAATTGCATACCTGAAAAGCAAACATGATAAAACATAATAACAACAAAACATTGCAGAATAGAATACAGTAAAAAAGAGCAGAACAAGAGAGAGAGAATAGAGAGAGAGAGAGAACAATAAAACGACAACTATTTTTTTTTATTTTATATATATATTTTTTTTTTTACACTTTTTTTGTAACTAACTTTTATAACGGTAACCGGTTCCAGGTTCGGGTCTCTCAAAATGCGATGGCATCTTGGGAGACCCTGTGAAAGTGTGCCTAGTCTGTGCAATGCTGTACCCTACGCTAATACTCAACTAGTGAATGGTAGCGTTCAAAACATTCACCAATGCAAAGACCAGGATTGTCAGGACAGGAGGGACAATAATATCGGGTGTCACGCCTATATTCGCACTTGCTGCAGACACGACATCTTTTTTGGGGGGGTTCGTTGGGTAGGGGTACTCGGGAGGACATAAAGAAAATGCCTCTCATGCAGCCGACTGCATTTGGTTGGGGATGTGAATGGGGGAAGTACGGGCGCTGCAGAAGCGGTGGGTTCCCAATTACGATTGACGAATGCAGCAGGAAGGGCACTATGGGCACGACGGGCCTGTGTTTGTCTTCTTGGTGGCAGCGGGACACTACTTGTGCTTGCCACCTCACCAGCTTGAACTGCACTTATGGGACTCGCCATGTCACCAAGTGTTACTGCAGTGCTGGTTTGACTACGACCGGGGTGTACTAGGCTGCTGGCGCTTGCCAGTTCAATAAAAAGCTACCAAAAAAACTGTTAGCGATCGCAGGGATCAGGCCTGACTCTGCGAACGCTGCAGTTATGCATTTAGTGTTTTGTAAGTGTCAGTGATCGATCGATACTGCACTTGGGTGGGCTGGGCTGGGCCGGGCGGAGGGGCAAAACGCAGGTGCTAGCAGGTATCTGGGCTGATCCCGCTAACACTGCGTTTTTGGGAACCCTAAACTGCTGGGGACGCTAGTATAGATCTGATCGGATCAGATATTGATCCGTTCAGATACTATACCACTAAGGGAGGTGTACGGTGCGTGCGTGGGTGTTAGCGCTACTGGCGCTAACCTGACGCTGCCTGGGGCTGGTGCTTGCCAGTTCACCAAAATGCTACCAAAAAAACTGTTAGCGATCGCAGGGATCAGGCCTGACTCTGCGAACGCTGCAGTTATGCGTTTAGTGTTTTGTAAGTGACAGTGATCGATCGATACTGCACTTGGGCTGGGCCGGGCGGAGGGGCAAAACGCAGGTGCTAGCAGGTATCTGGGCTGATCCCGCTAACACTGTGTTTTTGGGAACCCTAAACTGCTGGGGACGCTAGTATAGATCTGATCGGATCAGATATTGATCCGATCAGATACTATACCACTAAGGGAGGCGTATGCTGCGTGCGTGGGTGTTAGCGGTACTGGCACTAATCTGACGCTGCCTGGGGCGACGCATATCACCGCCGGGCGATCAGGGGGCTAAACCTTTATTCGGTAATAAACGGCGGGTGCCCTGACACTATAAAAAATAAACAAACTAACCAGCGTCACCCGTAACACTTATACGGTGATCAGTGGTGAAAGGGTTAACTAGGGGGCCATCAAGGGGTTAAAACATTTATTAGATAGTATATGGGGGTCCCTGTCGCTATAAAACGCTGACGACGAACCTAAATATTTAGGTCCCTAACTAGCGTCACCAGCGACACTAATACAGCGATCAGAAAAATGATCGCTTAGCGACACTGGTGACAGGGGGTGATCAAGGGGTTAAAACTTTATTAGGGGGGGTTAGGGGGGTATCCTAGACCTACAGGGGGGTAATACTAACTGTCCCAACACTGTAACTGTCACAAACTGACACCAATGCAGTAATCAGAAAAAAAAAAAAAAAAAACTGCTGGTGTCAGTTTGTGACAGGGGGGGGGGGGGTGATTGGGGGGGGATCGGGGGGGGATCGGGGTGTTTAGTGTGCCTGGCATGTTCTACTGTGTGTGTAGTGTTGGTGCACTCACATACCTGTGTTCTCTCCTCGGGCCGGAACGGAAATTACCGAGCCGAGGAGAGATGACATCATTTCCTTTGCTGCTGTTTAGCATACAGCAGCAAAGGAATGATGTGATTGGCCGGCGGCGATCGCGAGGGGGGGCCACGAACGGATGGCCTCCCCCTCATCTCTGATCGCCGTGGGACAGAAGACGACCGCCTCGGGCACCGGGGGGGGGTCCGATCGGACCCCCCACCCGCGGAAGGCAAATCACGTATATGTACGTGATTTTGCCTGTCCGTGCCACCTTGCCGACGTAAATCGGCGTGAGGCGGTCGTCAAGTGGTTAAAGAGATCTTCAGGCCGGTCACGTGACTCCCTGCTACTCCGATCCCTGGGCTACAGCGGGAGGGGCCAAGCTCTCACTCTGTTAGCCAGGAGGTCACATGACCAGCATGCTGGCTGTTCTGCCCCTCCCGCTGTAGCAGAATGACCGGGAGTCACATGACCAGCTTGAAGATATCTGAAAAAATTATTTAGAGGCTTCATTTTCAATAAATACACACTGGGGCACTGTGAGTTGTCGCTGCATAAAGGAGCTGACAGGGAGGGAGAGGACAGAGAGCTGCGGATGACGGAGGTATGTAGTAAACTGACCACGATGTCAGGGCTCAGCAGCCATTATAAACCAAGGTCAGTTTACAGGGGGGGGGCAGTGCCAAGCAGGTTTTGTACAGTTTAGTGAGGGGAAGGTTAGAGAGCACAAGCACTGTGCTGCTTAACCTGCTATAAGGGAACAGGATCAATTTTCCAAGCTAAAAAGGTAGAAGCTGATTGGCTACCATGCACAGCTGCACCAGATTCTGCTCTCTCCAATTTTAGCAAATCAACCCTCATAGTATGGACTATCCCACCACCTCCTATGTCAGATTTAGGTAGATCTAAATAGACAGATTTAGCTGGTACAAACAGGTACATGAATATCACACTCAATAACAATTTCAGTGCAGAGTGTCTACAAAACTCTTTATGAATTCCTCCCATACTTCTCAATCAACTGCATCAAAGAAAAAGCTGTCAAGGGCCAAGTTGTACTCAGCCATAGTGATGTGGAGAAACCTTTACAGTAAAATAATACAAGACTCAAAGAAACAAATAGTGGATTTTATTGTGGTAGGAAGGAACAATGTGTGTATTCCTTCATTGTCAGGACAGTTAGAGAGAGAAGACATTTTATACAGAAGTACTTGAGTTACTCTAATAAATATTGTCCATCTTTTAAAACATCTCTCACTATAAGGAGGACAGATTGGATGGAGTGTTGGAAGAGGCTCTGCTGCCACTGGATAAAGCCCCCAATACAGGAACACCCTCCAGAATTTAACCGGTTTGTCCTTTACCCGGCATAGAATGAAATGCTTTCTTCCTATAAAACATTTTTCCAGGGACGTAAAATAGAACATAGATGTCAGGACACCTAGGTTTTAGAATGACATGTAAATGACTTTTTATATACAGTATATACACATTTAGATAAGATTTAGAGTCTTTTTCACTGCAAATATGATATCCTTTACTTGGGGTGTGCAGTTTTCTTCCAAGGTCTTGGCATAAGGCATTGGAAGATCAGCTCCAGTTACACGGAACACAGGAGAATCCAGGTAATTGAATGCAGGACCTAGAAAAGATTAATATATAAATATCTTAAGACAAGATACCAATTGACACTGACATAAAATGTAAATTCCAAGAAAGGGGGAAAAAAAGGGGGGGGAGGGGAATGCTTAGAACCCCATTTAGTTTTTTCACAACTATTTGGGGTCTCTGTAAGCGTGATTTACCCTCACTTCCTGTCCTGCTGACAATGTTTTACCAGACAGGAAGCTACAGGAACTCTCCAACAGAACAGCGCAGACATTAAAAACTATTTTCTTTTGTAAAGTACGGTAAGGCTAGAACCTCTGTCAAATATATTTTTTTGTGTAGCTGTTGTAACCTTTTCCTGTACCAGTAAGCCAGGGTAAGGGCCTTAAAATAAAGAACAAAACCACAGACTTTTTTTAATGGCAGGACAGACCCCAATGGTCCCCCACCCTGTCAGCGGTAATGTACACAGAGCCACATGACATGCGCAGCGCCAGCTCAGAGTTCATTTACGGCTCCCACTGTGTGCCATGGTGAGGTGACTTCTGCACATGAGGAAGGGACCGAGTCTAGGTTCACACTAATGCAATGCGGGAAACGCAGCGAGTCCTGTACGTTTCCCACACCGCATTGAAAATGCACTCTGTCCATGTGATCTGCTGCGGGTGTCAATGTTAAATTAATGACACCCCTGAAAAACAGCTTGCAGAATGCAGTGCAAACAGATTCAGGTGTGGACGCAGTGCAATACAAGCCATACAAAACAAATGTCTCAAATCACACTGCACAGACATTGCATGCGATTTGCATTCACAGGAAAGAAGTGTGATCCATGTGTGAATAACATGCATGCATCCCGCACCTCACAGATGTGAACCCAGGCTCAAGCAGCCAAAAAGTGTGATCTTGGAAGGAAGCCTGGGAGAAGATGGAAGCGCCCAACACTGACAGTGTAGCTCTGGAGAGCTTCCTTTGACAAGTTAAATCTGTCATATTGTGCTAGTATGCTGTGAAGATTACAGCATTAACACTGCAGGGTCCCCTTTGTTTAATTCCAGGTAGTGGATATGTATGGATTAGTTTGGGAGAATGGGGATATTGTCAAATCCACGTCTAAGATCATTCAGAATTCATCAACAGGTACATTTGACCTGCAGCTGACCGCCCCAGACGTGCTTCAAATGTACTTTGCATTTCCATAGAACTGTATAGAAATCCAAAACCTGTCTGATGTTGTAATCCTTCCCTACTTTATCCAAAACTAGAAAAAAAAAGTTTTTTGGCTCAATTTACACCTTAAGGCCCCTTTCACACGTGTGGACCGTTCAGATCCGCCTGTCAGTTTTTTCAGGCGGACCTGAACAGACGCTCCATACATCTCTATGGAGCGATGGGTGTCAGTGGTGACATGTCTGCTGACATCCGATCCGCTAAATCCAGACGGATGCAAACCCTATTTTCCATCCATCTGGCGAATCAGATGAAAACGGACAGACAGTCTGTTTTCATCCGATCCCCCCATAGAGGAAAGTGGAGATCGGACCGGTCCATTTCTCCACAGTGTGCAGAGACAGACTAGTCATCCGCCGGCTCAGCCGGGATCAATGGATCGATCTCTGCTGAGCAAGTGGATGTCTAAAAACGGATGCGCACGTGTGAAAGGGGCCTTAGGGTAACTAACTTTATGTAATGCCTTGCACCTAGATTACTCCTTTGCACCTAAGCCCTCATTCACACGAGGCGGACTCCGTTTCTATGGTCCTCCGGCTCAGCGGGAGATCTCTCCGTTGATCTCTGCTGAGCCGGCGGATGACCAGTCCCTCTCTGCTCACTGAGCGGGGAGGGGCTTGTTAGGCGCCGCTGCTGCCTATGGAGGGATCGGATGAAAACGGACAGCATGTCCGTTTTCATCAGATCTCACCCGATCCGCCAGCGACGGATCTGGACGTAGGGCCATCCGTCTGCTTTTTGCGGATCGGACCAGGTCGGATGTCAGCGTACATGTCCCCGCTGACATCCGTCGCTCCATAGGCTAACATGGAGCGCCCGTTCAGGTCCGCCGTCAAAACTGACAGGTGGACCTGAACGGTCCGATCGTGTGAAAGGGGCCTTAGGGTAAAACAAATCGAAATGCCTAAGCCCAATTTTCCAACTTTGACATGTGTTAGTAAAAAAACTGTACATATCACAACTACTTTGTGTATCCAACCGCATTTTTAACCCTAGGACAAATTGGGCTTTTTTTTTTTTTTATTATCACAGATAAACTGGCCCAAAAAAGTAAATACATTTTTTTTTTTTTGCTACTACTACCAAAGAACACCCCAAAATAAAATTCTCATGATAATCGCAGCCATACCACATACAGTGAGGACAATTTTTAATCCCCTGAAGATTTTGTAAGTTTTCCCACTTACAAAGAAATGAAGTGTCTATAGTTGTTTTTATCATAGGTGTAATTTAAATGGAGACAGAATATCAACCAAAACTCCAGAAAAAAAACACATAAAACAAACACTATGAATTGAGTTGCAGTTCAGCTAGTAAATTAGGTAATTGATTTTTATATTTTTTTCCTATCTCTGCAAGGACAGAGAACGCTACAACGTCTCATCTATTCAGATAGAAAAAACAAAAAATGGGGGCGGGCTTCACAGTGACTGATCACTTTGATAGCCATTCAGAGGCCATCACAGCAATCAGGTGACCTGGAACCAGCCGCTCCGAGTCCCGATCATTAGAACGGAGCTCTCGGTGCTGGGAGCGGGCCATGGGAGATACAAATATGCCGCATATTTGTGTACAGTGGGCGGGAAGGGGTTAAAGTGGATGTTAACCCAATGTCATCCTTTCTAAACTACTGCCATAGGGGTTATCTATAAGGCTATAGATGCCTCCTGCATGTATCTTTACCTGTCAAATGTCTCCCCTCTGTCTGTTATGAGACCCGAAAAACTGCAGATTCTGTGGGTGGGTCTGTTGTCTGGAGCTCGGTGGGTGGAGTCGTGATGTCACACTCCCCGCCCACCTCTACACTCCCCTTGTCAATATGCATTTTCTCCTGTGTATTTCTTACACTGAACTTCTGCTATGATCTCTAACATCCAGTGAAAAGACAGGAATCATGCTGAGGTGTGGAACAGCCAATCCTTGCAGAGCTGCTGAAGAAAGGAGTGGGGGTGGGAATTAAAAAATAATGCCTGTGTCTTCGTCTAGTTCACGAGATATGTAAATCACCTGTCACTCACAGCAAGAGGGAGGATTTGACAAAGTTTTTCTCTGTTTGTCAAGATTTATCTCACTGAACAGTAAAGGAGGATTTCTGAGAACTGGATTAACTCTTCGTGGCAAGACTGGGCTCAAATCATAGGAAATCTTATACTCTACACTATGACATAAAAAAAAAAAAATTTCGGGTTTACATCCACTTTAAAGAGGAGTTCCACCCAGGGGGTCCATTAAAAAAAAATTAAAAGTCAGCAGCTACAAATACTGCAGATGCTGACTTTTAATTGGACACTTACCTGTCCCTGGGTCCAGCGATGCGGGGGATTGAAGCCCCGCTCGTCCCCCCCCCACCACTCGTCGGCGCCGGTATTTCAACTGTGGGTGCCGGGCTGTGGCTTCACAGCCTGGCACCCACTGCGCATGCGCGAGCGGCACCGCGCGCCATGATTGGCCGCTCAATCACCTGGGACCTGTAATGGGTCCCAGATGATTGACAGGAGGGAGGGAGCAGAGCCGAGCCCTTCCTGTGCCGAGGGGGAAGTGATGTCACCAGCCCAGGCAAAGGAAGAGGCAGACTACGAGGGACCACCTAGCAACAGGCATTTAAGGTAAGTAAAAAAAAAAAAAATATCCAAATGTTTTTTTTTTGTTTTTTTTTTTTGTTTTTTAGAATTTTTCAGGTATTTTTGTTTTTTTGGGTGGAACCCCACTTCAACCACTTGACAACTGGGCACTTAAACCCCCTTCCTAACCAGACCAATTTTCAGCTTTCTGTGCTCTCACATTTTGAATTACAATTGAATGACAATTGCTCAGTCATGCAACACTGTACCTATATGAAATGTTTGTCCTTTTTTTCACACAAATAGAGCTTTCTTTTGGTGGTATTTAATTACAGCTGGGTTCTTTATTTTTTGCGCTACAAAAGAAAAAAGACCAAAAAATCTGTAAAAAATGCATTTTTCTTAATTTCTTAATAAAATTTTGCAAATTAGTAATTTTTCTTCATATATTTTGGCCAAAATTTATACCGCTACTTATCTTTGGTAAAAATAACCCAAATCGGTGGATATTATTTGGTCTTTGTGAAAGTTATAGAGTCCAAAAGCTATGGTGCCAATATCTGAAAATTAATCACACCTGAAGTACTGACGGCCTATCTAATTTCTTGAGGCCCTAACATGCCAGAAAAGTACAAATACCCCCAAATGACCACTTTTTGGAAAGAAGACATTCCAAGGTATTTAGAAAGATGCATGGTGAGTTTTTTGAAGTTGTCATTTTTTCCCACAATTCTTTGCAAATCCGTTTTTTTTTTTACTTTTTTTTTTTCACAAAATTGTCATATTACCAGGTTATTTCTCACACACAGCATATGCATACCACAAATTACACCCCAAAACACATTCTGCTATTACTCCCGAATACGGTGATACCATATGTGTGAGTCTTTTAAACAGCGTGGCCACATACAGAGGCCCAACATGAATGGAGCACCTTCAGGAGTTCTGGAGCTCCCAGGCCAATTCTGACATTTCTCTCCTACATGTAAAAATCATCATTTATTAGCTAGAAAATTACATAGAATCCCAAAACATTATATATGTTATTTTAGCAAAGACCCTGGAGAATACAATGGTGGTCATTGCAACTTTTTATCTCGCACGGTATTTGCGCAGCAATTTTTGTAACACTTTTTAAAAAAAACAAAAAACAGTTTTGTGCTTTAAAAAAACCCAAAACAGTAAAGTTAGCCCAATGTTTTTGCATAATGTGAAAGATGAAGTTACGCCGAGTAAATAGATACCCAACATGTCACCTTTCAAAATTGCATGCGCTTGTGGAATGGCGCCAAACTTCGCTACTCAAAAATCCCCATAGGCAACGCTTTAAAATTTTTTACTGGTTACATGTTTTGAGTTACAGAGGAGGTCTAGGGCCAAAATTATTGCTCTCGCTCTACCGATCGCAGCGATACCTCACATGTGTGGTTTGAACACCGTTTTCATATGTGGGCCGGACTTACATATGCGTTCGCTTCTGCATGCGAGCACACGGGGATAGGAGCGCTTTAATTTTTTTTTTTTTTTTTTATTGTTCATTTTACTTTATTTATTTTAGTTTGATGCTTTTTTCCAAAAAAAAAAATTTTTGACCACTTTTATTCCTATTACAAGGAATGTAAACATCCCTTGTAATAGGAATATGGCATGCCAGGTCCTCTTTACAGTGAGATATGGGGTCAATAAGACCCCATATCTCACCTCTAGGTTGGGAAGCCTGAAATTAAAAAAAAAAAAAAAAAAAAAAGATCCTGGCTTCGATCATAGCGGTGAGTCGGTAGAAGCACCGGAGGGCGGCGGGAGGGGGGGACATCCCCTCTCGCCTCCCGTAAGAACGATCAAGCCATGGAACAGCCGCTATGATCGTTCTTATGGTGTAGGGAATCGCTGGCTGAAAAAGCTGATATCTGAATGATGCCTGTAGCTGCACCCATCATTCAGATATCCCCGCACAAAGTCAAGGACGTCATATGACAGCCGGCGGGCGGGAAGTGGTTAAAACGCATTTTTTTCTTTTAACACAAAGTTGACCATTTATACAATATTTCTAACACATAGCATGTACATACCAAAAATGACACCCCAAAATAGATTCTCCTACTCCTCCCGAGTACGGTGATACCACATGTGTGAGTCTTTTACACAGCGTGGCCACATACAGAGGCCCAACATGCAGGGGAGCACCTTCAGGCGTTCTGGAGCTCCCAGGCCAATTCTGACATTTCTCTCCTACATGTAAAAATCATAATTTATTAGCTAGAAAATTACATAGAATCCCAAAACATTATATATGTTATTTTAGCAAAGACCCTGGAGAATACAATGGTGGTCATTGCAACTTTTTATCTCGCACGGTATTTGCGCAGCAATTTTTGTAACACTTTTTAAAAAAAACAAAAAACAGTTTTGTGCTTTAAAAAAACCCAAAACAGTAAAGTTAGCCCAATGTTTTTGCATAATGTGAAAGATGAAGTTACGCCGAGTAAATAGATACCCAACATGTCACCTTTCAAAATTGCATGCGCTTGTGGAATGGCGCCAAACTTCGCTACTCAAAAATCCCCATAGGCAACGCTTTAAAATTTTTTACTGGTTACATGTTTTGAGTTACAGAGGAGGTCTAGGGCCAAAATTATTGCTCTCGCTCTACCGATCGCAGCGATACCTCACATGTGTGGTTTGAACACTGTTTTCATATGTGGGCCGGACTTACATATGCGTTCGCTTCTGCATGCGAGCACACGGGGACAGGAGCGCTTTAATTTTTTTTTTTTTTTTTTTATTGTTCATTTTAATTTATTTATTTTAGTTTGATGCTTTTTTCCAAAAAAAAAATTTTTTGACCACTTTTATTCCTATTACAAGGAATGTAAACATCCCTTGTAATAGGAATATGGCATGCCAGGTCCTCTTTACAGTGAGATATGGGGTCAATAAGACCCCATATCTCACCTCTAGGTTGGGAAGCCTGAAATTAAAAAAAAAAAAAAAAAAAAAGATCCTGGCTTCGATCATAGCGGTGAGTCGGTAGAAGCACCGGAGGGCGGCGGGAGGGGGGGACATCCCCTCTCGCCTCCCGTAAGAACGATCAAGCCGTGGAACAGCCGCTATGATCGTTCTTATGGTGTAGGGAATCGCTGGCTGAAAAAGCTGATATCTGAATGATGCCTGTAGCTGCACCCATCATTCAGATATCCCCGCACAAAGTCAAGGACGTCATATGACAGCCGGCGGGCGGGAAGTGGTTAAAACGCATTTTTTTCTTTTAACACAAAGTTGACCATTTATACAATATTTCTAACACATAGCATGTACATACCAAAAATGACACCCCAAAATAGATTCTCCTACTCCTCCTGAGTACGGCGATACAACATGTGTGAGACTTCCACAGCCTGGCCACATACAGAGGCCGAGTACAGCCGAGTATGGCTGGGTATGTCTGGGTATGGCGGGGTACTGCAGGGTATTGCAGAGTACTGCGGGGTATTGCAGAGTACTATGGGGTATTGCAGAGTACTGCGGGGTATTGCAGGGTATTGCAGAGTACTGCGGGGTACTGCAGGGTATTGCAGAGTACTGCGGGGTATTGCAGGGTACTGCGGGGTATTGCAGAGTACTGCGGGGTATTGGAGAGTATTGCGGGGTATTGGAGAGTATTGCGGGGTATTGCAGAGTACTGCAGAGTACTGCGGAGTATTGCTGAGTATTGCGGGGTGTTGCAGAGTATTGCGGGGTATTGGAGAGTATTGCGGGGTATTGGAGAGTACTGCGGGGTATTGGAGAGTACTGCGGGGTATTGGAGAGTACTGCGGGGTATTGCAGAGTACTGTGGGGTATTGTGGGGTATTGGAGAGTATTGCGGGGTATTGCGGGGTACTGCAGAGTACTGCGGGGTATTGCAGAGTACTGCGGGGTGTTGCAGAGTATTGTGGGGTGTTGCAGAGTATTGTGGGGTGTTGCAGAGTATTGCGGGGTATTGCAGAGTATTGCGGGGTATTGCAGAGTACTGCGGGGTATTGCAGAGTACTGCGGGGTATTGCAGAGTACTGCGGGGTATTGGAGAGTACTGCGGGGTATTGGAGAGTACTGCGGGGTATTGGAGAGTACTGGGGGGTATTGCAGAGTATTGCGGGGTATTGGAGAGTATTGCGGGGTATTGCAGAGTACTGTGGGGGTATTGCAGAGTACTGTGGGGGTATTGCAGAGTACTGTGGGGGTATTGCAGAGTATTGTAGGGGTATTGCAGAGTATTGTGGGGGTATTGCAGAGTATTGTGGGGCATTGCAGAGTAGTGCAGGGCATTGCAGAGTATTGCACAGCATTGCAGAGCATTATGGATGGCTGAGCATGGATGGCTGGATGGTTGGATGTCTCTGTGCAGCGCTGTGGGCACTACACATCCAGTCCACAGCGCTGCAGCCATCCATCCATCCCCCTCTCCGCTCACAGTGTACCGATCGGTACACAGGAGGGGAGGAGAGGAGATGACGCCGGTCTGTTTACATGTGATCGCTCCGTCATTTGACGGAGCGATCACATGGTAAACGGCCGTGATCAGCGGCCATTTACCAGGATCCGTGATGCGCCGGGTCCTCTGGACCTGGCGGTCACGGATGCGTTCGGGTGCGCGCCCCAGGGGGCGCGCGAGAGGGGAATTCTGGGAGGACGTCATAGTACGCCCTCCCAGAGTTATCCAACCGCCCTGCAGCCGTCATTCGGCTATGGGTCGGTTGGTAAGTGGTTAAGCAAACACTTCACAATGCTACTGAAAAAGGCCATAACCACTTGGCTTCATCAGCAGTGGAGCTGTGAAAGGTGGTGCTTGATCTGTATTACTTCTGCCGGGTTAGCCCCCCCATATCAAAATTTTTGAAAAAATCTTATGCAGTTTGTTAGATCAGGTTAGATCAACCGTTGTTTGCGTTAGATCTCACACAGAAGAAGCGATATTAACAGTTATTTGCTGGGGGGGCTAACCCGTCATCAGCCCCCCCCTTATCAAAAAATTGACCAAACAGCTATTTTGGAAGCAATTTGTTAGATCCGGTATGATCAAGTGTTTTTAACGTTAGATCTCACATAATTAGACACTTATTAGGTGATTAATGAGGGGGGGCTGGCCCCCCCCTTATCAAATTTTTGGGCCAAAAATCATTCAGGCTAATAGATATTCGTTAGATCCGGTAAAGATCAAGTGTTTTTAACGTTAGATCTCACATCATTTCAGAGATATTCCACATCAATATAGAGATATTAGGTGGTACATATGGACAGGCTGGCCCCCCCCTTATCGAATTTTCGGGCCAAAAATCATTCAGGCTAATAGATATTCGTTAGATCCAGTAAGATCAAGTGTTTTTAACGTTAGATCTCACATCATTTCAGAGATATTCCACATCCAAATAGAGATATTATGTGGTACATATGGACGGGCTGGCCCCCCCTTATCAAATTTTCAGCCCAAAAATCATTCAGGCTAATAGATATTCGTTAGATCCGGTAAGATCAAGTGTTTTTAACGTTAGATCTCACATAATTAGAGACTTATTAAGTGATTAATGAGGGGGGCTGGCCCCCCTTATCAAATTTTCGGGCCAAAAATCATTCAGGCTAATAGATATTCGTTAGATCCGGTAAGATCAAGTGTTTTTAATGTTAGATCTCACATCATTTCAGAGATATTCCACATCAAAATAGAGATATTAGGTGGTACATATGGACGGGTTGGCCCCTCCTTATCAAATTTTCTGGCCAAAAATCATTCAGGCTAATAGATATTTGTAAGATCCGGTAAGATCACGTGGTTTTAACGTTAGATCTCACATCATTTCAGAGATATTCCCCATCAAAATAGAGATATTAGGTGGTACATGTGGACGGGTTAGCCCCCCTACATGCAATTTTCTGGCCAAAAATCATCTAGGCTAACAGATATTCGTTAGATCCGGAAAGATCAAGTGGTTTTAACTTTAGTGATATTAGGTGGTAGTACGTAATGATGAGATTAGATCTCACATAATTAGAGACTTATTAAGTGATTAATGAGGGGGGCTGACCCCCTCTTATCAAATTTTCTGGCCAAAAAATCACCCGGCTAATTGATATTCATTAGATCCGGTAAGATCAAGTGATTTTAATGTTTGATTATCCATAATTACAGGGATATTATGGATATTTGGTAACGATGCACGTATATCCATACTAGTGTCTATACCGGAGGCGGTGATGAGCATTTTCACATGTACCAGTGAGGAGTGCCATTGAGCATACCGAGGTATGCTGAAATTATGTGGGACATTAATCGACAGGTGTGTCCAAGCCCAGTGAAGCCTGAAGCACAGTCACAGAAGCCAGAGGGAAACTTCGGAGGGCTCTGGTGAAGGAGTCAACCATGTGCCCATCTACGGTAGCTGGCTCAAAACCAATGACACGAAGAGACAGCAGCGAAAGTTCAAACCCTTGCAGAGGGCCCCCCATTGTTGCCTCCAAACAACCCAGTGTCCTGTTTCTTTTGACAAATGCTGCCTGGTGTTGGAGAGTCAATGCACACCAGACTCCCAGAACTTAGCACAGATTTAAGCCCAATCAGAACCTCGCAGAGAGGAGCGCGGATACAAACCACCGAACAGGCCAGGGCCACCACTTCCTCCATGCTCCCTGACAAGCTGGTGGGACCTTCTCCTGTTGTTTCCATCCAAGTAAATGGAGTCTACACCAAGGCGCCTCTGGATACTGGAGCTTAAGTGACTCTTCTCTACAGAGACTTCTATGACAGGCACCTCAAGCACCTGCCTTTGCAGAAGTTGGAAGAGCTGCAGATATGGGGCATTGTGACTCAGAACTTCCCCTATGATGGCTATCTACCGGTCAAGCTGACCTTCGATCCCTCCATGGCTGGGAAAGCCAAGACTTTTGAAACTCAGGCAGTGGTCTGTTCTCGCCCACCAGGGGCCAGTAAGAGTTCTCTCATCATAGAGACCAATACTGATCTTGTCAGAAGGCTGTTGACACCTCTTGTTCTGGAGCCGGGCACTTCAACTACAAGTTTGCACCCCATGCTGAGACAAGCCTACCAGCACCTGGTACAAAAACAGAAGGGAAAGATCTGGCGCTTGGACCAGTGTGAGAAGGTGTTACAGCCTGGTAAAGTGGCCTATTTACGAGCATCTGTCAAGCTAAATTGGAAGCAAGCAGGCCCTTTCATTGTCCTTGAATCAGACGGACAGAGAGAAGACATAGGAGTGGAGATAATTCCTGAGGTAGTTTCAACCAAAGGGTTGCAAAGAAGTCACGGAAAGATCTTGGTTAGTGTCCACAACATAACAGCCTCGCCAGTGAAGATGCCGGCTCAGATGTTGCTGGGACAAATGAATCTGGCCAATCCAGTCCCACCGTCTGATTTGGTGGGGGGAGCAAAGGATGGGATCTCTGTGGAGGAGCTCTATCTGAAAAATACTCCCCTTTTGCCTGAATGGAAAGAAAGGGCCAAGACTCAGCTCCTGAGATGGCAGGTTGCATTCTCCAAGAGTGAATTTGATGTGGGGTGTAAAAAAGTGCCCAATACCAGATCCATCTCTTCGAGTGCATAAGCCGTTCAGGGAAAGAGTTTGATAGATTCCTTTAGGGGACTTGGAGGATCTGCATGAACAACTGGCAGAGTTGAAGAGGGCAGGTATCATCCGAGTCCCAGAGTCTATACGCTTCCCCAATAGTGGTGGTACAGAAGAAGAATGGGTCACTGAGGCTGGGTATTGACTACCGGATGCTGAACTTAAGGACCATTCCCGACCAATATACCACCCCAAGGATAGAAGATGTCTTGCAGAGCCTGTCAGGAGCGAAGTGGTTCAGCATGCTGGATTTGAAGAGTGGGTATCTCGATCATCCAGTGAAGCAAGTGTCGCCTTGTTTTCTGCTCAGAGAGGTTGGAATATCTGATATCTGTATACAGACTGGGAGGAAGTGGTATATGACGGAAGCACTCAAGCGGAGTGTGGGACGTTCCGTGACATTGGTGGCAAGCAGCGGGAAAGCTTCCTGAAGTCTGGGACATCCAAACCTCCAACTGGATCCAAGATCAGCATAGCAGACTTCGGTCACCCCAGCGGAGATATGGACCTGGCATCAGAGTTCCCGGGGCTGCTGCGGATCATCCTTTCAACATACACCAGGACTGTGTCTGAGGATGAGTACCTGGAGCTTAGGCAGCAAATTCGGGTGGAGCTCTGGATTGCAGCCCTCCGTCTCGCTGGTATAAAACAGGGCAAGTGCTTTCCAACCCAAGAGCAACGGGCCAGTGACCAACGGGCATTGCGGATGGCATTCCTGGTAGAGCAGCCCCAGGAGCAATGGGTGACTGAGTTGGACAGGTTGGCCCAGCAGGAGATAGAGCTGGACAATCGTTATCGGGCTCTGCAAAGGCACGCAGAGGAGGGATATTTAGGGGAGACAACAGAATGCTCTCCGGAGGGATATGACTTTGGCGGCCCTGGATTGCTGTGGGAGAGCCTTACAGATCTTTTTATGTTTGGCGATGAAGGGGAACCTGACCTTGAGGACCTGAGAGACTATAGAGAGTCTATGCTCGGTCTTGCAGGGGTCTCAGAGCTCAAACCTGATCTGGACCATTTGCTAAGGAAGGAACAGCATCTGGAAAGGGCATACAGGAAACTGCTAGAACAAGTTCAGCAGCATGCCAGAGAATCGGCAGTGGAAAATCCGGAGATTGCCGTCCCCAAACCTGAAGTGCTGACAACAGGGCAGAGCTCTGCTAACCTCTGCCCAGAAATGATAGCATCTTCTGGGTTCCATGGACAGGAGATGGTGAACCTCTATCCCCAGACATCAGTTGCAGAGACATGGGATTTGATAGACTTTTCTGCTGAGGAAGAACAACCTGATGAGCCTCCAGCAGAAGAGCTGCTATCAGGGCCAAAGTTCACTGTGTTCTGCCCAGCACCAACAGTGGCTTCGGCCTTCTTGAGAGAAGAGGTAGTCGGCCTTTCTCCCACAACACTGACAGGGACATGTGATTTTCTGCCAGCAGCATCTATGGAGTTAAAACAAACTTCTCCAGCTGAAGATCTGGTAACTGAACAGAGGGTCCAAGACCTCTGTCCCACACTTTTACCAATTCCAGAGACTGGGGATTTAATAGACGTTTCTGTAGAGGAGGAACCACCTGGAAAACCCCCAGCAGAAGTGCTGGCAACTGGACAGAGGGTCCAAGACCTCTGCCCCACACCTGCAGCAATTGTGGAGGCTCAGGGTGAGAAGATGGCAATCACTTCCCAGCAGCAGATACAGGGGGAGAAGGGAGAGGAGGTGTGTGTTGTCCCTCCCCAACAGTTGGCCAGGGTGGAGGAAGCGGGCTTTCCTCCCCAGCAAAGATCCATGCACCTGGGAGACAGTACCAGATGAGGGAATGGAAAAGGAAGCAGCCGGCTCACCTCCCCAATGGCAGCTACACAGTTTGGGAGTGGAGGAAGCCAGCCTCCTGCCCCAACGGTTAGCCGGAGTGGAGGATGCGGAGTCCCCAGCAGAAGTGCTGGCAACAGGGCAGAGTGCTACCAACCTCTGCCCAGCACCGGCAACAACTACAGAGTTCCAGGGAGGCGGGGCAGTCGGCCTCCCTCTCCAACAGTTAGCCGGAACAGATGGTGTGGGGTTTCCAGCAGAAGGGCTGGCAACAGGGCCGAGGACTGCTGGACTCTGCCCTCAACTAACAGAGGATGGATTTCCTGTGAAGGTGGATGGGACTTCAGTCTCCACCTGTATACCCCAGGGATGCTGGGCAGTGGGCCCAGATCCCCAACAGCATGACAGAGTGAGCCCAGACACCCTGTCTTCTCTCCAGCGGCAGAAAGGATTCCAGGGAGAAGTCCAGGCCTCTCCCCAGCGGCAGATATGTTCTCTGAGAGAGGCAGAGGTTGGCTGGGTGAGTAATACTCTGTTTGGAATAAGTTATTTGGGGTACTGTGTGGGTACAGGCATTAGAGGACTGGAACTACTGACTAACTTCGGAGTCAACCCGTCTGGGGTCTCCTCCTGTGTTAGTCTCCTGCCGAAAGGGGAGAAATGTGACGGACCTGGCCGGGACAGAGGCTGTTGGAGAGGACTGGGTGCGGGCCTGTTGCCTTTTGATTATGGGCCCTAGCATTTGGGGGGAATGGTGCTCTCTATGAGCTGTATGCCTGGGGACCCTGGGGTTGGTGTTACTTTGGATTCAGCTCCATGTCCCCCCAAAAACACACAGACTCTGGGAACCCTTTATATGCCATATTAGAATGGTGACTGATTTATACCGTTGGGACTCGTACTGTTAAATGCTAATGTCATCAATTCTGCTATAATGGGTTTATTGTAAATAAGTCTAGTGTGGCTCTAGGAGTCTTTTCACCCATTGTTGTTTGTGTTAATTAACTGTGTGAAGCTCGGTGACCACAAGTCTGGGCGAAAGGTCATGTCTCAGTCACCTAGGCTGTATAAAGGATTAGATAATTAGCTCATGTTAATTAAGTTACAGTTGTATTGTTAGAGGAGGTTCCAACGGCATATAAAGTCTTGTAACTTTGATTCATAATAAACAGTCCATGTTAGCAGTGAAGCAAGTGTCGCCTTGTTTTCTGCTCAGAGAGGTTGGAATATCTGATATCTGTATACAGACTGGGAGGAAGTGGTATATGACGGAAGCACTCAAGCGGAGTGTGGGACGTTCCGTGACATTACCAAATCCCCATGCACCCTGAGGATCGGGAGAAGACCATTTTCATTAACCCGCAGGGGATCTTTGGATTTGACTGTATGCATCAAGGCCTGTCTGGTGCCCCAGCAACCTTCCAAAGGCTAATGGAGAAAACCATGGGTGACGTGAAACTGATCGAGGTGTTGGTGTACTTACACGACATCATCGTTTTCAGCAAGACCCTGGAAGAGCATGAAGAGTTTCTGCAGAAGGTCCTTAAGAGACTCCATGGTGAGGGGGTTGAAGCTGTCTCTGGAAAAGTGCCAGTTTTATCAACCCTCGGTCAACTACCTTGGTCACATTGTGTCTGCTGATGAAGTGGCCACTGACCTCCTGGCCGAGGCCTACCAACGTGACTGAGCTTGGGTCATTTCTGGGATTCTGCTCTTATTACAGAAGATTTGTCAAGGGATTCGCTAAGACACTGACCCTAATCTGGCGAAGCCTGTCAGACCAGCTGGAGGGCCAGAAAACCCAGAGAGTACATTAAGGAACACTTGACTCTGAAGTGTCAAGAGGTTTTAGGCAGCTGAAGTGAAGCCTAACAACCGCTCCAGTCATGGCCTATGAAGATCCAACCAGGCCATACGAGCTACACTTTGACGCCAGTCGAGATGGGTTAGGTGGGGTGCTATATTAAGAACATGACTGCCATCTACGGCCTGTTACCTACGTGAGTCGGAACTTGGCCCCCGCCGAGAAGAACTATCCCATGCACAAACTTGAGTTTCTGGCCTTGAAGTGGGTGGATAAGCTGAGGGATTACCTGTATGGAGTGGAGTTCGTGATCAAGACCGACAACAATGCTCTCACCTACATCCTCACTACCACCAAGTTGGACGCCACGGGTCACAAATGGTTGGCTGCTCTATCAGGGTTTATAATCAGCCTGAAGTATCGACCGGGGTCAGGAAACAAGACGCTGATGCTTTGTCAAGAAAGCCCCATTGTTCCAGAGACCCTCCAGAAGAATAGGCCCAACTGACACCTGAAGGGTACAAGCCTTATGTCAAGGAGCAGAACATCAACCTGGAGTAGGATCCAGGACCGAAGAGGTGGGAGTGTCAGCCGTTGGTGTCCCCAGATGTTATTGCAATGTCGCCCAAGTCGGGGATGAAGGTCTGCCCAAGCTGTCAAAGACCTGTGAAGGGACCAGTTAGAGGACCCTCCCTGTAGCTTGGCATTCAAGGCCTTGGCGAGCCAATGCCCTGACTAGTGGGATCGGTTTCAGGTGCACAGAGGGTTGGTCTACCGAAGGGGCCCCTCTGACGATTCTGAAGAAAAATGGCAACTATTCCTACATGAAAAACATACGGAGACAGTATTAACTGCCCTACTATCAGAAACCATGAATCAGACCGAGACAGAAGTATAGTTAAATCACACTTCTTTAATAATAATAATAAGGTAAACAGAGTAAGCGTAGTCAAAACAAGCCAGAGTTCAGTAACCGGATTGGGTAGTCAGCCAAGCAAATGTCAGAGAGCCAGAGATAAACGTAGTAGTACAGCAAGCAAGATCAGGAGCCAGAAAGAACGTCAGCCTAGCAAGTCTTCAACAGGAACGCAGGAGAAAGACTCTGTGATGTTGACAAAGGTGAAGGCAGAGATCAAGTGAGCTGGACAACTTGCTGGGTAACTGTGGAGAGAAATGGGAGCTGGCAATTAGCCGACAGCTGAGCGGCCAGCTCAGAGAAGGAAGAGCTGAGCCCAGCCCTGACACCTACATGACAACCTTGGCCACCTAGGGCCCAAGAGGACTTTTCTCCTGGTGAGGGACCGGTTCCACTGGCCCTGCATGCAGGCTGAAGTTGAGGACTATTGCCACTCCTGCATCAGATGTATCCAAAGGAAGACTTTGCCTCACCGAGCTGCCCCAATGGACCATCTTCAGAGCCAAGGACCCATGGAGCTGGTGTGCATTGACATTCTGTGCTTGGAGCCTGATTTGAGCGGGCAGGGAAATTCCCTGGTAGTGACTGACCATTTCACTCGGTATGCCCAGGCGTTTTCCACGAGGGACCAACAAGCATCCAAGATCTTCGCCGAGAAATTGTGCACTATGGTCTGTCCCAACGCATCCACTCTGATCAAGCGAGAGAGGTCAAGAGTAGTCTCATCAAGAGACTTTCAGACCTGTTGGGCATCAGGAAGTCTAAAACCACCCCGTATCATCCTCAAGGAGATCCTCAACCAGAGAGATTCAACTGAACCCTCCTGGATATACTTGGAACTCTAAGTTCAGAACAAAAGCAGCACTGGAGCAAGCATATAGTGGCTATTGTGCATGCTTATAACAGCACCGCCAATGATGCCACAGGTTACTCTCCCTATAGTTTGATGTTCAGACCGTAGGCCCGGCTGCCAGTAGACTTGGCCTTTGGCACATCCCTCGACCATACCTTAGCAACTTTCCACAGAGGGTATGTGGATCGCCTGCAGAGACGTCTGAAAACCACCTATGATAAGGCTCAAGCTGCCTCATATGCCCGAGGACAGAGAAACAAAATAAACTTTGACCTTAGGGTACGAGTGCAGGACCTACAGCCGGATGACAAGGTACTGCTGAGAAACCTGGGTGTCCCTGGAAAGCACAAGTTGGCTAACTGCTAAAAGTCGCAGCCCTATGTCGTTTGCAAGCATCTGCCCAGACAACCAGTATATCAAATCCGGCCAGAGGGAAGCACAGGCCTGCTGAAGACTTAGCATCACAATCATCTGTTGCCTCTGTCAGAAGCAGTTCATGTGCCACCACAGCCAGATTTACAGTCCACACCCACGGCCTCTCAAAGATCCCAGCCAGTGACTAGATCTCACTCTGTACCCCTTGCTGAAGATGAAAACAGCGAGGATGAAGAGAAAAGATTGTCTGTGGCCATCTCGAATGCTAGGGCCTGCCACCCCCCCTACCCTTTCTTCTTCTTCCAAGGTGACTGAGGTGACTTTCAGGCCAGAGGCTCTTGAGTTTGTACCTCAAAGTCCACCTTTTGAAGAGTTGGAAGACCCTCAATCTTCCCTGCTGACAACAGACCCCTAAGACTTTCCATCCTTCATTGAGGAAGCTGATATGCAGGAAGAAGAAGAGACCAGTGTGCCTGTAACCCCAAAACCTAAAGAACAGCAAGAGCGAAGGGTTATTCACCCACCCAAAAGACTAATATATGATACTTTGAGTGAAAGCTCTGAGGAGGTCGTTCTCATTGCAAAAAGGACTCTTGAAGAAACTGACCCTTCCACTGCAGATTTGGTGGTGGACAATCCCAACTCACTGTCAGGGCTGGGCTCAGCCCTTCCTTCTCTGAGCTGGCCACTCAGCTGTTGGATAATTGCCAGCTCTTATCTCCCCACAGTTACTCAGCTGTTGATGATATCCTGCTCGTCAGTCCTGCCTATATAAGCCGTCCAGTCCAGAGGATCTCTGCCTTCGCCTTGGTCAACATCACAGAAACAATCTCCTGTGATCCTGTTCAAGACTTGCTGTTCCACTACATTGATCCCTGACTTCTGGCTTGACTGACTATCCGTTCCGGTTACTGAACTTTGGCTATGTTTTGATTACGTTTGTTCTTTTTACTTTTATTATTAAACAAGTGTGATTTAACTGTACTTCTGTCTTGGCCTGATTTCTTGGTTTCTGACACTCAGCCCCTGGCACATCTAGCTGGGCCATTCCAGTTAACCTCCCCCCCTATGCTAATTGTTGGGATGTTCCTCTGCCAGGGTTTTATGCAGATGTAAATTGTATGGTTTCCTGTGCACACTAACCTGTTTTTTTTTTTTTCCGTGTGTATATCAAAAGCATGTAACAGGTCATATACTCTTTACCTCCTTTGGTGGACCAAAGTTTCTTTGGTGGGGAGGAGTGTGTAGCGGGGCTACTCTATTACCCATGGTCCCACACCTCCCGCCATTCCTGCCAGCGACTGCCGGACTGAATAGACACTAACACAGGCACTCACTGAGGGAGAGCACACCTGTGAGTCCCTGTGGGGGATTTCTCCCCCTCCCTCTCCTCTTCCTGTGTCCCTATTGGCAGGGAGAGGAAGCCAATCAAGCAGCAGCAGAGGACCACGACCCACAATACAGCCCCATTGATTTCGACAGGGGGTGGAACTACCAAGCCCAGCCTGCTTTGCAAGAAGGGGGGGCTAGCTAAAGACTTAAGCTTGTTGGTCTGAGGAGAGATCACCGCTGAAGAACCATGCAAAGAAGGTTCCAAAGACTATCCAGAGACGGTTGAAGATGGATGTACCTTCTGTACCACCTAAAATCTCAATTTTTTATGGAATATCTCTGAAATGATGTGATATCTAACGTTAAAACCACTTGATCTTACCGGATCTAACAAATATCTATTATCCTGAATGATTTTTGGCCCAAAAATTTGATAAGGGGGGGCTAACCTGTCCATATGTACCACCTAATATCTCTATTTTGATGTGGAATATCTCTGAAATGATGTGAGATCTAACGTTAAAACCACTTGATCTTACCGGATCTAACGAATAACTATTAGCCTGAATGATTTTTGGCCCGAAAATTTGATAAGGGGGGGCTAACTCGTCCATATGTACCACCTAATATCTGTATTTTGATGTGGAATATCTCTGAAATGATGTGAGATCTAACGTTAAAACCACTTGATCTTACCGGATCTAATGAATATCTATTAGCCTGAATGATTTTTGGCCCGAAAATTTGATAAGGGGGGGCTAACCCGTCCATATGTACCACCTAATATCTCTATTTTGATGTGGAATATCTCTGAAATGATGTGAGATCTAACGTTAAAACCACTTGATCTTACCGGATCTAACGAATATCTATTAGCCTGAATGATTTTTGGCCCGAAAATTTGATAAGGGGGGGCTAACCCGTCCATATGTACCACCTAATATCTCTATTTTGATGTGGAATATCTCTGAAATGATGTGAGATCTAACGTTAAAACCACTTGATCTTACCGGATCTAACGAATATCTATTAGCCTGAATGATTTTTGGCCCGAAAATTTGATAAGGGGGGCCCCCCTCATTAATCACTTAATAAGTCTCTAATTATGTGAGATCTAACGTTAAAACCACTTGATCTTACCGGATCTAACGAATAACTATTAGCCTGAATGATTTTTGGCCCGAAAATTTGATAAGGGGGGGCTAACTCGTCCATATGTACCACCTAATATCTGTATTTTGATGTGGAATATCTCTGAAATGATGTGAGATCTAACGTTAAAACCACTTGATCTTACCGGATCTAATGAATATCTATTAGCCTGAATGATTTTTGGCCCGAAAATTTGATAGGGGGGGCTAACCCGTCCATATGTACCACCTAATATCTCTATTTTGATGTGGAATATCTCTGAAATGATGTGAGATCTAACGTTAAAACCACTTGATCTTACCGGATCTAACGAATATCTATTAGCCTGAATGATTTTTGGCCCGAAAATTTGATAAGGGGGGGCTAACCCGTCCATATGTACCACCTAATATCTCTATTTTGATGTGGAATATCTCTGAAATGATGTGAGATCTAACGTTAAAACCACTTGATCTTACCGGATCTAACAAATATCTATTAGCCTGATGGATTTTTGGCCAGAAAATTTGATAAGGGGGGGCCAGCCCGTCAATATGTACCACCTAATATCTCTATTTTGATGAGGAATATCTCTGAAATTATGTGAGATCTAACATTAAAACCACTTGATCTTACCGGATCTAATGAATATCTATTAGCCTGAATGATTTTTGGCCAGAAAATTTGATAAGGGGGGCTAACCCGTCCATATGTACCACCTAATATCTCTATTTTGATGTGGAATATCTCTGAAATTATGTGAGATCTAACGTTAAATACACTTGATCTTACCGGATCTAACGAATATCTATTAGCCTGAATGATTTTTGGCCCGAAAATTTGATAAGGGGGGGCTAACCCGTCCATATGTACCACCTAATATCTCTATTTTGATGTGGAATATCTCTGAAATGATGTGAGATCTAATGTTAAAAACACTTGATCTTACCGGATCTAACGAATATCTATTAGCCTGAATGATTTTTGGCCCGAAAATTTGATAAGGGGGGCCCCCCTCATTAATCACTTAATAAGTCTCTAATTATGTGAGATCTAACGTTAAAACCACTTGATCTTACCGGATCTAACGAATATCTATTAGCCTGAATGATTTTTGGCCAGAAAATTTGATAAGGGGGGGCTAACCCGTCCATATGTACCACCTAATATCTCTATTTTGATGTGGAATATCTCTGAAATGATGTGAGATCTAACGTTAAAAACACTTGATCTTACCGGATCTAACGAATATCTATTAGCCTGAATGATTTTTGGCCAGAAAATTTGATAAGGGGGGGCTAACCCGTCCATATGTACCACCTAATATCTCTATTTTGATGTGGAATATCTCTGAAATGATGTGAGATCTAACATTAAAAACACTTGATCTTACCAGATCTAACGAATATCTATTAGCCTGAATGATTTTTGGCCAGAAAATTTGATAAAGGGGGGCTAACCCGTCCATATGTACCACCTAATATCTCTATCTTGATGTGGAATATCTCTGAAATGATGTGAGATCTAACGTTAAAAACACTTGATCTTACTGGATCTAATGAATATCTATTAGCCTGAATGATTTTTGGCCAGAAAATTTGATAAGGGGGGCTAACCTGTCCATATGTACCACCTAATATCTCTATTTTGATGTGGAATATCTCTGAAATGATGTGAGATCTAACGTTAAAAACACTTGATCTTACTGGATCTAACGAATATCTATTAGCCTGAATGATTTTTGGCCAGAAAACTTGATAAGGGGGGGCCAGCCCGTCCATATGTACCACCTAATATCTCTATTTTGATGAGGAATATCTCTGAAATCATGTGAGATCTAACGTTAAAACCACTTGATCTTACCGGATCTAACGAATATCTATTCGCCTGAATGATTTTTGGCCAGAAAATTTGATAAGGGGGGGCCAGCCCGTCCATATGTACCACCTAATATCTCTATTTTGATGTGGAATATCTCTGAAATGATGTTAGATCTAACGTTAATACCACTTGATCTTACCGGATCTAACGAATATCTATTAGCCTGAATGATTTTTGGCCCGAAAATTTGATAAGGGGGGCCAGCCCCCCTCATTAATCACTTAATAAGTCTCTAATTATGTGAGATCTAATGTTAAAAACACTTGATCATACCGGATCTAACAAACTGCTTCCAAAATAGCTAACTGTTTGGTCAATTTTTTGATAAGGGGGGGCTGATGACGGATTAGCCCCCCCAGCAAATAACTGTTAATGCCTCCCCGAAGGCCAGACTCCGGATTAACGGGGGACTGTCGGACGCCTTCTCTGTATCAAACGGAACGCGCCAGGGTTGCCCCCTATCCCCTCTAATATTTATATTGACCATGGAACCCATGCTACGCAAACTAAGACTTAATCCCAATATCAAAGGCATAGACATCCATCATAAACAATACAAGCTGGCTGCCTATGCCGATGATATTCTACTCTTTCTCGCGGACCCTATCACAACTCTCCCCAACCTTCTGGCTGACTTTGTCCTTTTCAAATCCCTATCCAACCTACAAATCAATTTCGAAAAATCTAAAGCCCTCAATATCAATCTACCACCCGAATCTGTCAACTTATGCAAGCTCAACTTCCCATTTGCTTGGGAAAACTCCGAAATATCCTATCTGGGCATTAAAATCACTAGCAATTTAAAAGATCTATACGCCAAAAATTTCTTGCCGTTACTTAAGTCCGTCCAAACTGATCTCCAGAAATGGCACCTAGGCTCTTTCTCTTGGATGGGCAGAATAGCGGTAATAAAAATGAACGTTTTACCCAGAATCCTCTACCTCCTCCAAGCCATACCGATCAAGCTCCCATCCTCTTTCTTCGCTTCCTACAAAACTATATGCAGATCCTTTGTATGGTCCGCCAAGCGCCCGCGACTTAGCTGGGAAAGACTAGTTTTACCCAAACAACTGGGAGGCCTAGGTCTCCCGGACCTTCAAAAATACCAGTGGGCTTGCCACCTGACCAGACTGGTGGATTGGCACGTCCATTGCTCTTCCAAAGACTGGATTCGGATCGAAGACTCCTTTACACACTCCCACATAGCTGACCTACCCTGGATCACCCACACTCGCATGACTTCAGAACTCTTAGCACACCCGTTCATTGGCGCTACCCTTTCGATCTTCAAATTGGCATGCAAATCGCTTGCACTTATCCCCGCGCCAGGCCCAATGACCCCTTTAGTTGACAACCCAGACTTTCCCCCGGGCTTGAAACTGAAAGACCCAACTACTGAAAAGACCCCCTCACGTGCCAGAGCACATGAATTCTTCGCGAACGGGACCCTCCTACCCTACCCCACCCTAACTGCACACTTAACGAACCACGACATACCTTTCTACAAGTATCTACAATTGAGACACTTCTTCCAATCTCATCACCGCAACCCTTCTTGGCACAGGGAACTCTCACAGCTCGAAACTCTCTGTTCTAACACAGAACCCAAAAGCCACCTAATTTCAACTATCTACTCTCTCCTTTTCTCCGGACACAAAGTCAAAGAGGACAAAATAGTGAGACATTGGGAACACGACTTATCCATAGACCTCACACCATTAGAATGGGACCGAATTTTTACCATCATGCACAAGGGCTCCATCAACGTCTCCACCCAAGAGAATAGATATAAACTGTTTTCGAAATGGTATAGGACGCCAGACAAAGTCCATCACTATCACCCCACCATAACCCCGATGTGCTGGAGATGCAAGGCATCTCGCGGCACCCTACTTCACATCTGGTGGGAGTGCACCCTTCTACAACCATTCTGGTCAGAAATTCACCGACTCATTTCCCACATCACCACGTACACCCCAACCTTCTCACCAGCCAACTATTTACTTCACCATAACTCCATACTGTGCAGTTCCTATAAAAAGTCCCTGACTCTACACCTAATCAATGCAGCCAATCTATGCATTCCCGCCTTATGGAGGAATCCCACACCTCCAACGGTACAGGACTGGATCCGTAGGGTAGACAAAATAGCCAACATGGAACAACTCATATGCCAAGCCCATGACAACTCGACCAAATTCAATACTACATGGGCGTGCTGGTTACACTATCGGCAATCCGTCACGCAGAACGTTCTACCTATACCATCAACACCGGCACCCTGAAAGCGCCTAACTGTCCTCCAACTCAGGTCCCCTCCACCTTTTCAACCGCCATCGCCCCCCCCCCCCTCCAGCCCACACCCTCCTTCCCACATTAATCCGATTCTGTCCCAACCTACGAAACCCCATATCCCTGATTAAACCCTTCATTTTTCTGCAGGCTCTGACGAATTTGACCTTAACCCCCGACTCCACATTTATTATATACACACTTCTCTTATTACCTTGCCCCTCTCACCCTCCTGCGGGAGCCAGGACTATAGCCTGCCACATCGTCACCCCTCTCGATACAATTGCTAACTCTTCGTGCACCCCCCCCGTTCACAGTGATGAGCCCATTCGGGGTGAACGGAGAGGGGGCAAGAAAACTCCACGGTGTGGACATATCTTCCTTACTCTCCCCGCCACACACAATGCCAGACTCAATGTACAAGGGGGCAATGTCTATCAGCACTTCCGATCGACTGATTGTTTCTTTTGTTCCTTTTTATCTCTGTTTTTACGCCACAGGCAACTCATCCTGACTTCCCACTTACGTTGATCGCCTACGGCCTAGAAACATTTAACCCGCCTTTCATGTTTTGTTTTTTTTTTTTTTTTTTTTTATATATATTATATGTCGTTTATTGACTCCATTGTTACCCTCATACGGTTTGTCAACCTATTGCAAAAGTATGTTTATACGCATCAATCACCTGTATCTTTACTTACTGCAACTGTATGCTTTGTATTACTGGTGAACTTGTAATATGCAATAAATTCAATAAAAAGTTTTGAAAAAAAAAAAAAAAAAACTTCGCTTCTTCTGTGTGAGATATATATATATATATATATATATCTATATATCTATATATATATAGATATATATATATATATATATAGATATTTATTCATATATATAGACTATATCTATATATAGATATATCTATATATAGATACATCTATATAGATAGATAGATAGATAGATCTATATATAGTTATATATATATATATATAGTATATATATTTTAGACGTTCACGTCTTTGACTGGGTTCGCACTTGTGCGATGCGTGAACCAACAAGATTCCTGTGCGGGTTTCCACATCGCACCTACATTGACATCTGCGCACCACTGCGGGTGTCAATGTAAAGTTAATGACACCCCCAGATCATTTCACAGATCGCAGTGCGAACTATGTAATGGTGCAGGAATCGGATCGCATGGGTGTTCACACCCATGCTAACCAATTCCAGTGCGGACCAAATAAAGGGTCCTGTACCATTTTGGTGCAAATGCAATTTGATTTAGGGCCGGTTCCCACTGCTGCGGTGTCCGAGATTGGATGTGATTCGCACCGCACTGCAGTGCAAAATCACATCCGATCTCTGTGCGATGCGATTTCAGCCATACAGATAGTATGGCTGAATTTGCATTGCACTCGGACCAAACTCATACAGGACCCTTTTTTGGTCCACAGCAGAATCGGATCGCATGGGTGTTCACACCCATGCGATTCGATTACTGTCCGTGTTTGCAGATTGCACTGCGATATGCAAACTGATTTGGGGGTGTTGTTAACTTTTAGGCCCAGTTCACACTTGTGTGATGTCGGACATCGCACAGGCATCGCATGTAATTCACAGCACACTGCTATTCACATTACATGCGATGTCTGTGTGGTGCGATATCAGCCGTACAGATAGTATGGCTGATATCGCACCGCACTCAGTGCAAACACGCAAAGGACCCTTTTTTCTGTTCAGACCAGAATCGGATCGCATGTGTGGTTAACACATATGCGATCCGATTCATGTCCGGACTGTCAGTTCACAGTGCGATATGCAAGCTGAACTGGGGGTGTCGTTAACAATGTATTGACACTCCCCAGCGATTCTCATATGGCAGTGTGAACTGACATGCGAGTCGGTGCGATGCGGTAACCCGCAGTGGATTCGCAGTGTTCTCGCATTGCACCAGTTTATCAATTTTTATGTTTATCAATTATGAAATATATTTTATTTTAATTAATTAATAAATATTTATACTTGTATACTTTATTAAAATTATTTTTTTAATGATTATAAATGTATTTTGCATTTATATGAATGGTGTATAGCTGCATTACATTCATTTACTATACACCATTCACATTTAAATAGGCACATGTATGATCTTTAAATATTGATAAAAACAATGTTTTTTTTTTATAATTAGGTTAATGTATATTGTGTAGGGGGAATTTAACTTTATTATTTTATTAATATGTTGGGGAATAATGTGTGCTGATTCGTGTTACACTTTTGTATTTTATGGTTCCTCATACTGTAATCCCGCTATATCACGCGAGATTACAGTGAGAGGAGCCGTTTTGAGGATTTCCCGGCATTTGTAGATTGCTTCACAACTCAACATGAGAAGCGATCTACACACTTTCATAAACAGGCACTCAGAGGAGAGCGATCTACTCTGAGAATGCCTGAGAACTGAAAAGCTGTATTTTACCGCAGTTTCATAAAAGGACACCTTTATCTTCCACAGTTTGAGTGTACGAAGTGCACACAGCTTTAGTAGTAGAGGTCGACCAATATAATACCTATTTTTTAATTTTTTTTTAATAAAAAATTAGGTTACGATGAGTAAATAGATACCCAATAAGTCAAGATTTAATAATTGTGCACGTCTGAGAAACAATTTTTTTTAAAATTTCATTTAACCACTTACCAACCGGCCCATAGCCGAATGACGGCTGCAGGGTGGTTGGATAACTCTGGGAGGGCGTACTATGACGTCCTCCCAGAATTCCCCTCTCGCGCGCCCCCTGGGGCGCGCACCCGAAGACATCCACGACCGCTGGGTCCAGAGGACCCGGCGCATCACAGATCCCGGTAAATGGCCGCTGGTCGCGGCCGTTTACCATGTGATCGCTCCGTCAAATGAATCACATGTAAACAGACCGGCGTCATCTGATGACGCTGGTTCCTCTCCTCCCCTCCTGTGTATCGATCAGTACACTGTGGAGGAGAGGGGGATGGATGGATGGCTGCAGCGCTGTGGGCTGGATGTGTAGTGCCCACAGCGCTGCACAGTGACATCCAGCCATCCATCCATCCATGCTCAGCCATCCATAATGCTCTGCAATGCTGTGCAATACTCTGCAATGCCCCACAATACTCTGCAATACCCCCACAATACTCTGCAATACCCCCACAATACTCTGCAATACCCCGCAGTACTCTGCAATACCCCGCAATACTCTGCAATACCCCGCAATACTCTGCAATACCCCGCAGTACTCTGCAATACCCTGCAGTACTCTGCAATACCCCACAATACTCTGCAATACCCCGCAGTACTCTGCAATACCCCGCAGTACTCTGCAATACCCCGCAATACTCTGCAATACCCCGCAGTACACTGCAATACCCCGCAGTACTCTGCAATACTCTGCAATACCCCGCAATACTCTGCAATACCCCCCAGTACTCTGCAAAACCCCGCAGTACTCTGCAATACCCCGCAGTACTCTGCAATACCCCGCAGTACACTGCAATACCCTGCAATACTCTGCAATACCCCGCAGTACACTGCAATACCCTGCAATACTCTGCAATACCCCGCAGTACTCTGCAATATCCCGCCATACTCAGCCATACCCTGCAATACCCCGCCATACTCAGCCATACCCAGCCATACCCAGCCATACCCTGCCATACCCTGCCATACCCAGCCATACTGAGCCATACTCAGCCATACCAAGCCATACTCAGCCATACCGAACCATACTCAGCCATACCGAGCCATGCTCTGCCATGCTCAGCCATACTCGGCTATACTCGGCCTCTGTATGTGGCCAGGCTGTGGAAGTCTCACACATGTGGTATCGCCGTACTCAGGAGGAGTAGGAGAATCTATTTTGGGGTGTCATTTTTGGTATGTACATGCTATGTGTTAGAAATATTGTATAAATAGACAACTTTGTGTTAAAAGAAAAAAAATGCGTTTTAACCACTTCCCGCCCGCCGGCTGTCATACAACGTCCTTGACTTTGTGCGGGGATATCTAAATGATGGGTGCAGCTACAGGCATCATTCAGATATCAGCTTTTTCAGCCAGCGATTCCCTACACCATAAGAATGATCATAGCGGCTGTTCCACTGCTTGGTCATTCTTACGGGAGGCGAGAGGGGATGTCCTCCCCTCCCGCCGCCCTCCGGTGCTTCTATCGACTCACCGCTACGATCGAAGCCAGGATCTTTTTTTTTTTTTTTATTTCAGGCTTCCCAACCTAGAGGTGAGATGTGGGGTCTTATTGACCCCATATCTCACTGTAAAGAGAACCCGTCATGCCATATTCCTATTACAAGGGATGTTTACATTCCTTGTAATAGGAATAAAAGTGGTCAAAAAAATGTTTTTTGGGAAAAAAGCATCAAACTAAAATAAATAAAGTAAAATGAACAATAAAAAAAAAAAAAAAATGTTTAAAGCTCTCCTTTCCCCGTGTGCTCGCATACGTAAGTCCCGCCCACATATGAAAACGGTGTTCAAACCACACATGTGAGGTATCGCTGCGATCTGTAGAGCGAGAGCAATAATTTTGGCCCTAGACCTCCTCTGTAACTCAAAACATGTAACCAGTAAAAAATGTTAAAGCGTCGCCTATGGGGATTTTTGAGTAGCGAAGTTTGGCGCCATTCCACAAGCGCGTGCAATTTTGAAAGGTGACATGTTGGGTATCTATTTACTCGGCGTAACTTCATCTTTCACATTATGCAAAAACATTGGGCTAACTTTACTGTTTTGTTTTTTTTTAAAGCGCAAAACTGTTTTTTTTTTTTACAAAAAAAAGTGTTAAAAAAATTGCTGCGCAAATACCATGCGAGATAAAAAGTTGCAATGACCACCATTGTATTCTCCAGGGTCTTTGCTAAAATAACATATATAATGTTTTGGGATTCTATGTAATTTTCTAGCTAATAAATGATGATTTTTACATGTAGGAGAGAAATGTCAGAATTGGCCTGGGAGCTCCAGAACGCCTGAAGGTGCTCCCCTGCATGTTGGGCCTCTGTATGTGGCCACGCTGTGTAAAAGACTCACACATGTGGTATCACCGTACTCGGGAGTAATAGCAGAATGTGTTTTGGGGTGTAATTTGTGGTATGCATATGCTGTGTGTGAGAAATAACCTGCTAATATGACAATTTTGTGGAAAAAAAAAAGTAAAAAAAAAAACTTGATTTTGCAAAGAATTGTGGGAAAAAATGACAACTTCAAAAAACTCACAATGCATCTTTCTAAATACCTTGGAATGTCTTCTTTCCAAAAAGGGGTCATTTGGGGGGTATTTGTACTTTTCTGGCATGTTAGGGTCTCAAGAAATTAGATAGGCCGTCAGTACTTCAGGTGTGATCAATTTTCAGAGATTGGCACCATAGCTTTTGGACTCTATAACTTTCACAAAGACCAAATAATATCCACCAATTTGGGTTATTTTTTACCAAAGATAAGTAGCGGTATAAATTTTGGCCAAAATATATGAAGAAAAATTACTAATTTGCAAAATTTTATAACAGAAATTAAGAAAAATGCATTTTTTTACAGATTTGTCGGTCTTTTTTCTTTTATAGCGCAAAAAAATAAAGAACCCAGCGGTGATTAAATACCATTAAAAGAAAGCTCTATTTGTGTGAAGAAAAGGACAAAAATTTCATATAGGTACAGTGTTGCATGACTGAGTAATTGTCATTCAAAATGTGAGAGCACCGAAAGCTGAAAATTGGTCTGGTTAGGAAGGGGGTTTAAGTGCCCAGTTGTCAAGTGGTTAAATATATTTTTTTACACTTTAAAAAAATAATAATTTTTTTATTCAACTTTATTGATGTATAACAAACAGAAAAAAAAAGTTTTGACCAGAGATGAACCTGTAATCAATAAAGTGTATCTCATAAAATTAGAATATAATCAAAAAAAGTTAATTTATTTCAGGGTCAATTTGGTTGTTTTGCAGGCAGGCTGGTAAGTGTGCTTGGAAATATTTTTTTTTGTGATGTGTGTTGCTCTTCCATGTGTACCTTACTGCAAAGCCTAGTTATAGGTTGGTGTGGTTGCCACTTTTTTGTACAATACAATGTAAATACCTGGAAAGGTTAGACCTACAAATTAATTAGCATTAATGCAACTAACATGAAAAAATATATCTGGTGCTGGCCGGGTGTGCTTTAATACAATAACAATTATAAGACCCCTTTCACACTGGGGCACTTTGCAGGCGCTGCAGCGCTAAAAATAGCGCCTGCAAAGCGCCCTGAAACAGCCGCTGCTGTCTCTCCAATGTGAAAGCCCCGGGGGCTTTCACACTGGAGCGGTGCACTGTCAGGACGCTAAAAAAAGTCCTGCTAGCAGCATCTTTGGAGCGGTGAAGGAGCGCTGCTCCTAAACCGCTCCTGCCCATTGAAATCAATGGGGCAGTGCGGCTATACCGCCGGCATAGCGCTGCTGCAGCGAAGATTTGTGGGCGGTTTTAACCCTTTTTTGGTCACTAGCGGGGGTTAAAACCACCCCGCTAGCGGCCGTATAGCGCAGCTAAAACGATGGTAAATATAGCGCCGCTTTACCGCCGACGCCCCCACCGCCCCAGTGCGAAAGCGGCCAGCTTGCAAGAGATAAATCACAATACGTGCTTGCTGCAAATGCATTATACTTTCTGTTTAATGCTTTGCAATGTATTTTGAGTCCTATGATAACGACACACTGGGGGAAGGCATTCAATGCAATTTTTTATGTCACACAGTATTTGCGCAGCGTTTTTTTAGATGCAATTTTTTTGGAAAAAATACACTTTAACCACTTCAGCCCCGGAAGGATTTACCCCCTTCCTGACCAGAGCACTTTTTACAATTTGGCACTGCGTCGCTTTAACTGCTAATTGCGCGGTCATGCAATGCTGTACCCAAACGAAATTTGCGTCCTTTTCTTCCCACAAATAGAGCTTTCTTTTGATGGTATTTGATCACCTCTGCCGTTTTTATTTTTTGCGCTATAAACGGAAAAAGACAGAAAATTTGGAAAAAAATGATATTTTCTACTTTTTGTTATAAAAAAAATTCAATAAACTCAATTTTAGTCATACATTTAGGCCAAAATGTATTCGGCCACATGTCTTTGGTAAAAAAAAATGTCAATAAGTGTATATTTATTGGTTTGCGCAAAAGTTATAGCACCTACAAACTAGGGTACATATTCTGGAATTTACACAGCCTTTAATTTATGACTGCCTATGTCATTTATTGAGGTGCTAAAATGGCAGGGCAGTACAAAACCCCCCCAAATGACCCCATTTTGGAAAGTAGACACCCCAAGGAAATTGCTGAGAGGCATGTTGAGCCCATTCAAGTGATTGAATGACAAAAAAAAAAAAATTACAAAAAGTTGTCACTAAATGATATATTGCTCACACAGGCCATGGGCATATGTGGAATTGCACCCCAAAATATATTCAGCTGCTTCTCCTGAGTATGGGGATACCACATGTGTGGGACTTTTTGGGAGCCTAGCCGCGTACGGGGCCCCGAAAACCAATCACCGCCTTCAGGATTTCTAAGTGTGTAAATGTTTGATTTCACTCTTCACTGCCTATCACAGTTTTGGAGGCCATTGAATGCCCAGGTGGCAGAACCCCCCCCCCCCCAAATGACCCCATTTTGGAAAATAGACACCCCAAGCTATTTGCTGAGAGGCATGGTGAGTATTTTGCAGCTCTCATTTGTTTTTGAAAATGAAGGAAGACAAGAAAAAACTTTTTTTCTTTTTTCAATTTTCAAAACTTTGTGACAAAAAGTGAGGTCTGCAAAATACTCACTATACCTCTCAGCAAATAGCTTGGAGTATCTACTTTCCAAAATGGGGTCATTTGGGGGGGGGTTGTGCCACCTGGGCATTCCATGGCCTCCGAAACTGTGATAGGCAGTGAAGAGTGAAATCAAAAATTTACGCCCTTAGAAAGCCTGAAGGCGGTGCTTGGTTTTCGGGGTCCCGTACGCGGCTAGGCTCCCAAAAAGTCTCACACATGTGGTATCCCCATACTCAGGAGAAGCAACAGAATGTATTTTGGGGTGTAATTTCACATATTCCCATGGCATGTTTGAGCAATATATCATTTAGTGACAACTTTGTGCAAAAAAAAAAAAAACAAATTTGTCTCTTTCCCGCAACTTGTGTCACAATATAAAATATTCCATGGACTCGACATGCCTCTCAGCAAATAGCTTGGGGTGTCTACTTTCCAAAATGGGGTCATTTGGGGGTGTTTTGAACTGTCCTGGCATTTTATGCACAACATTTAGAAGCTTATGTCACACATCACCCACTCTTCTAACCACTTGAAGACAAAGCCCTTTCTGACACTTTTTGTTTACATGAAAAAATTATTTTTTTTTGCAAGAAAATTACTTTGAACCCCCAAACATTATATATTTTTTTAAAGAAAATGCCCTACAGATTAAAATGGTGGGTGTTTCATTTTTTTTTTCACACAGTATTTGCGCAGCGATTTTTCAAATGCATTTTTTGGGGAAAAAACACACTTTTTAAAATTTTAATGCACTAAAACACACTATATTGCCCAAATGTTTGATGAAATAAAAAAGATGATCTTAGGCCGAGTACATGGATACCAAACATGACATGCTTTTAAATTGCGCACAAACGTGCAGTGGCAACAAAATAAATACATTTTTAAAAGCCTTTAAAAGCCTTTACAGGTTACCACTTTAGATTTACAGAGGAGGGCTACTGCTAAAATTACTGCCCTCGATCTGACCTTTGCGGTGATACCTCACATGTATGGTGCAATTGCTGTTTACATTTGACGCCAGACCGACGCTTGCGTTCACCTTAGCGCGAGAACAGGGGGGGACAGGGGTGCTTTTTTTTTTTCTTTATTATTTTTTTGCTTTTTTATCTTATTTTTAAACTGTTCCTTTCATTTTTTTTTTTTTAAATCATTTTTATTGTTATCTCAGGGAATGTAAATATCCCCTATGATAGCAATAGGTAATGACAGGTACTCTTTTTTGAAAAAATTGGGGTCTATTAGACCCTAGATTTCTCCTCTGCCCTCAAAGCATCTGACCACACCAAGATCGGTGTGATAAAATGCTTCCCCAATTTCCCAATGGCGCTGTTTACATCTGGCGAAATCTAAGTCATAAAATGCTCGTAGCTTCCGGTTTCTTAGGCCATAGAGATGTTTGGAGCCACTCTGGTCTCTGATCAGCTCTATGGTCAGCTGGCTAAATCACCGGCTGCATTCTCAGGTTCCCTGTTGAGACAGGAGAGCCAGAGAAAAACACGGAAGACGGTAGGGGAGGGGGGGGCATTCCCTCCCACTGCTTGTAAAAGCAGTCTAGAGGCTAATTAGCCGACAGGATTGCTTTTACATGAAAGCCGACCGCTGGCTGAAAAGAATGATACCAAGATGATACCTAAACCTGCAGGCATCATTCTGGTATAACCACTCAAAGTCGTGAATGGCGTACCTGAAGACAAAAAAATGGTTAACAATAAAGCACAGTAAACGGTAAAGTATAAAAAATTGCATACCTGAAAAGCAAACATGATAAAACATAATAACAATAAAACATTGCAGAATAGAATACAGTAAAAAAGAACAGAACGATAGAGAGAGAATAGAGAGAGAACAATAAAACGACAACTATTTTTTTTTATTTTATATTTTTGTTTGTGGTTTTTTTTTTTTTTGTAACTAACTTTTATAACTGTAACCGGTTCCAGGTTCGGGTCTCTCAAAATGCGATGGCATCTTGGGAGACCCTGTGAAAGTGTGCCTAGTCTGTGCAGTGCTGTACCCTACGCTAATACTCAAGTAGTGAATGGTAGCATTCAAAACATTCACCAATGCAAAGACCAGGATTGTCAGGACAGGAGGGACAATAATAGCGGGTGTCACGCCTATATCCGCGCTTGCTGCAGACACATCTTTTTTGGGGGGGTTTGTTGGGTAGGGGTACTCGGGAGGACATAAAAATGCCTCTCATGCAGCCGACTGCATTTGGTTGGGGATGTGAATGGGGGAAGTACGGGTGCTGCAGAAGTGGTGGGTTCCCAATTATTAGGATTGGCAAATGCAGCAGGAAGGGCACTATGGGCACGACGGGCCTGTTTGTCTTCTTCTTGGTGGCAGCGGGACACTACTTGTGCTTGCCACCTCACCAGCTTGAACTGCACTTATGGGACTTGCCACGTCACCAAGTGTTACTGCAGTGCTGGTTTGACTACGACCGGGGTGTACTAGGCCGCTGGTGCTTGCCAGTTCATCAAAACGCTACCAAAAAAAAACTGTTAGCGATCGCAGGGATCAGGCCTGGCTCTGCGAACGCTGCAGTTATGTGTTTAGCGTTTTGTAAGTGACAGTGATCGATCGATACTGCACTTGGGTGGGCTGGGCTGGGCCAGGCGGAGGGGCAAAACGCAGGTGCTAGCAGGTATCTGGGCTGATCCCGCTAACACTGCGTTTTGGAAACCCTAAACTGCTGGGGACGCTAGTATAGATCTGATCAGATCAGATATTGATCCGTTCAGATACTATACCACTAAGGGAGGTGTACGGTGCGTGCGTGGGTGTTGGCTGTACTGGCGCTAACCTGACGCTGCTTGGGGCTAGTGTTTGCCAGTTCACCAAAACGCTACCAAAAAAACTGTTAGCGATCGCAGGGATCAGGCCTGACTCTGCGAATGCTGCAGTTATGCGTTTAGTGTTTTGTAAGTGACAGTGATCGATCGATACTGCACTTGGGTGGGCTGGGCTGGGCTGGGCCGGGCGGAGGGGCAAAACGCAGGTGCTAGCAGGTATCTGGGCTGATCCCGCTAACACTGCGTTTTTGGGAACCCTAAACTGCTGGGGACGCTAGTATAAATCTGATCGGATCAGATATTGATCCGTTCAGATACTATACCACTAAGGGAGGTGTACGCTGCGTGCATGGGTGTTAGCGGTACTGGCGCTAACCTGACGCTGCTTGGGGCTAGTGTTTGCCAGTTCACCAAAACGCTACCAAAAAAACTGTTAGCGATCGCAGGGATCAGGCCTGAGTCTGTGAACGCTGCAGTTATGTGTTTAGTGTTTTGTAAGTGACAGTGATCGATCGATACTGCACTTGAGTGGGCTGGGCAGGCATGTTCTACTGTGTGTGTCTGTGTTTTACACTCACAGTGATGTCTTCTCTCCTCGGCGCCGGAACGGAAAATACCGAGCCGAGGAGAGATGACATAATTTCCTTTGCTGCTGTTTAGCATACAGCAGCAAAGGAAGATTCTCATTGGCTGGGAGCGATCGCGAGGGGGGGGCCACGAAGGGATGGTCTCCCCCTCACCTCTCAACGCTCCCAGTCACAAGCCGACTGCCTCGGGCACCGGGGGGGTCTGATCGGACCCCCGCCCGCGGGAGGCAGATCACGTATGGGTACGTAATTCTGCCTGCCCGTGCCATTCTGCCGACGTATATCGGCGTGAGGTGGTCGGCAAGTGGTTAATGACCAGGCCATTTTTTTGCGATTCGGCACTGCGTTGCTTTAACTGACACTTGTGCGGTCGTGCGACACTGTACCCAAACAAAATTGACATCCTTTTTTTTCCCACAGGAGCTTTCTTTTGGTGGTATTTGACCACCTCTGCCATTTTTATTTTTTGCGCTATAAACAAAAAAAGAGTGGCAATTTTGAAAAAAAAAAAAGCAATATTTTTTACTTTTTGCTATAATAAATATCCCCCAAAAAATATATATATTTATATATAGTACATTGACAGATCCCCGTTCTAGCTTTCTGTGGAGCGATCGCATGGCCCCTATGGTAGGTAGGTTGTAGAGGGAACATTGTATATACAGCTATTATAAGAAGGGGGGGATAACACTTACCAGGTGAGGCAGCCATGTTGTGAGATTGCGTTGGCCGGGAATCGAACCCGGGTCAGCTGCTTGGAAAGCAGCTATGCTTACCACTGCACCACCAACGCGAGATAGCATGTCTTTAGGGTGTGGGAGGAAACCGGAGTACCCGGAGGAAACCCACGCAAACACAGGGAGAACATGCAGACTCCATGCAGACAGTGTATTGGTCAGGATATGATCCAAACACTCCAGTGCTGCAAGGCAGAAGTGCTAACTACTAAGCCTCTGTGCTGCCCGATCTTAAAGCAGAACTCCATCTATAAAGGGAAGTTCCGCTTTTCATCCTCTTGCTCATTCGGCTTTAAATTTCTTAAAGGAACTAGAGATACAGGTCCATATTGTAGTGTTATGAATCTTTCATATTCTGTCCTGTAGGGAGGGACTCTGAATGGTTCTCATTCCATCCACCGTACCCATTGAGCTGTCCATATTTCCCCTTGGGTCCTTCAGCTGTTGCAGGCCTCAGTGGTCACTTCTCCAATATTGGTGATGTTCTTCGTGTGGAATGGGACAAATACATGTCCTCTGGTCTGTATAGTGTCTCTACTCCATGGATAAGCTCTGTCTTATATAAGAGGACATAAGCTAGCCATGGGTGTAACCTGAAATGTAGACAGGCAGGGACAGGACAACCCACTTGAATGTGGAAGCCTGGCTCTTCATAGATGGTAGAGAGTCCATTCCCAGTATGGTGGATTGGGCAACAAGGATGCCCTGATAGTCCATTATCATTGTCTATGATTGTCTCCACCTAATGTGCCCAGGTCTGTTGGCCGGCCTCTGGTGTTTTTATGGGCATCTGAATGGTGACCACTTGAATGGGGCACCAGCGCTACTTCTTTGACGCTCACCTAAAAGGTATTTCGACTTTTGCAGCCATATTGGGATAATACCTACTTTATATCTGTTACATGTTCTCATTCACAGAATAAAACTTAATAATAATTGTAAAGTTTGCTGCTCACCTTTAAAGAGGGAATCACGTGTGAAAAATGACAAAAACATGGCTCCTACAAATCTGATACCAGAACCCCAGCCGAGCATGCAGCCTGGCAGGTCAGGAAAGGGGGGGATGAGCGTGCACCCCCTCCACTCATGAGCCATACCAGGCCACGTGCCCTCAACATGGGGAGTGGACCTTGCAAAGGGGAACCCCCCTCCCCCCTGACAAGGCACCTCTTTATTTTGAGGTCATGTGACTGGTATGGGCGAGGAGAGGAGGGCGCGGTGTATGCTCACCCCCCTCCCCCCCCTTTCCTGGCCTGTCAGGATGTGTGCTTAGGAGGGGGTCTGGATTTTGGGTGGCCATGCTTTTTTTTTTTCCATGGGGTTTCTTAAAGTTATGCTATGTGAATGGGAACAAGTAAAAAATATAAAGTAGGTGTAAAAAACGTGGCTGAAAAATTGGAAACTTTTAGGTGATCTCAGTAGAAGCGTTGGTGCAGAGATCTGTCTTGGTACAGTCATACCTGGTCCCTGGGAGGGCCGATTACCATTTCTCAAGATAGCTGAGATGGCAGATGCCAAAAGGTCATGGATGTTTCTTCGAGCCGCACCTGGTCCCTGGGAGGGCTGATGGGAAGATCCTCTATTTACTGAAGTGGCAGCTGTCACCGGTGTGGGGACCTGTGTCGGTACAGCTGTACCTGGTCTTTGGGAGGGCTGATGGGAAGACCATCTGTTTAATGGATAGGCAGGCGCCACCAGTGTGGGGACCTGTGTTGGTACAGCCGTGCCTGGTCCCTGGGAGGGTTCCTTAGACTTTTTGTTGGTAAAGATAGCTGGTGGTATTGCTCTCTTGAAGAAAGGAGCTGATGAGAATCTTTCAAGAGAGTGATGACGTAGTGGACTCCGGTGATGATGGCTTGATTTGAAGGTCTTCTTCCTCATGTTCACTAGCAAATCATCTTCTGATCCCTCCTCCTCATCTCCTAGTTTAAAATTTCTTCCAATGTTTTGGCCATCTTCATTCCCAAAAAAGCTGCACCCCTCCTATTTAGGTGCAATCCATCAATGCTATAAAGATGGTAACCGACTGAAAAGTCAGCCCAGTTCGCCATGAAGCCAAACCCCTCCTCCCAGCAATAGTTCCTCAGCCACATGTTAAGCTCCCTAAGCTCCTGCTGCCTCTCTGGTGTGGCTCCAGGTACAGGCAGTATTTCTGAAAATACTGCCTTGGAGGTCCTTTTCTTCAATATAGTCCCTAAGTCCCTGAAATCATTTTTTAGGGCGCCCCATCTTCCTCTAACTTTGTCGTTAGTTCCAATATGTATCATGACAGCTGGGTTCTCTCCAGCCCCATCCAACAATCTGTCCATGCAATCTACAATGTTCCGAACCCGAGCGTCCGGTAAACAACATACTGTTCGGCGATACCGGTCTTTGTGACAGATCGCCCTCTGTATCCTTCCAATAACTGAGTCCCCTACCACCAGTATCTTCCTGTTTTTTGCATCTTCAACGTCACATTCTGGGTTAGTCTCAGCGTGAGAATCACATTCTGGTGGGTTCTCAATGTGAGCTTCACATTCTGGTGGCGCATCAACCTGCATTTCTTCCAGCTTTTTGGTCATCTTCTCTCCCAATAGAGTGGCACCCTGCTCATTTAAGTGCAGTCCGTCCCTGCTATAGAGCCGGTAATTTGCCGAAAAGTCAGTCCAGTTCTCCATGAACCCAAACCCCTCCTCCCTGCACCAGTTCCTCAGCCATTTGTTAAGTACCATAAGCTCCTGCTGCCTCTCTGGTGTGGCTCGAGGTACAGGCAGTATTTCTAAAAATATTGCCTTGGGGGACCTTTTCTTCAATATAGCCCCTAAGTCCTTGAAATCATTTTGTAGGGCGCTCCATCTTTCTCGAACTTTGTCATTGGTACCGATATATACCATGACAGCTGGGTCCACTCCAGCCCCATCCAACAATCTGTCCATGCAATCTACAATGTTCCGAACCCGAGCGCCCGGTAAACAACATACTGTTCGGCGATACCGGTCTTTGGGACAGATCACCCTCTGTATCCTTCCAATAACTGAATCCCCTACCACTAATATCTGCCTATCTTTTCTTGTAACCTTGCCCCCATCTTCACTGGAGACATTCCCCTGGAATTTTGGTGGAGTATCAACATGAACGTTGCACGCTGGTGGATTCTCCATGTGGAAGTCGCACTCTGGTGGAGTGGTCATGTCACGGTCGCACTCTGGTGGAGTGGCCATGTCACCGTCGCACTCTGGTGGAGTGGCCATGTCACGGTCGCACTCTAGTGGAGTGGCCATGTCACGGTCGCACTCTGGTGGAGTGGCCATGTCGAGGTCGCACTCTGGTGGAGTGGCCATGTCGAGGTAGCACTCTGGTGCAGTGGCCATGTCGAGGTCGCACTCTGGTGGAGTGGCCATGTCGAGATCGCACTCTGGTGGAGTGGCCATGTCACGGTCACACTCTGGTGGAGTGACCATGTCACGGTCGCACTCTGGTGGAGTGGCCATGTCACGGTCGCACTCTGGTGGAGTGGCCATGTCACGGTCGCACTCTGGTGGAGTGGCCATGTCTAGGTTGCACTCTGGTGGAGTGGCCATGTCACGGTCGCACTCTGGTGGAGTGGCCATGTCACGGTCGCACTCTGGTGGAGTGGCCATGTCACGGTCGCACTCTGGTGGAGTGGCCATGTCACGGTCGCACTCTGGTGGAGTGGCCATGTCTAGGTTGCACTCTGGTGGAGTGGCCATGTCTAGGTTGCACTCTGATGGAGTGGCCATGTCACGGTCGCACTCTGGTGGAGTGGCCATGTCACGGTCGCACTCTGGTGGAGTGGCCATGTCACGGTCGCACTCTGGTGGAGTGGCCATGTCTAGGTTGCACTCTGGTGGAGTGGCCATGTCACGGTCACACTCTGGTGGAGTGACCATATCACGGTCGCACTCTGGTGGAGTGGCCATGTCACGGTCGCACTCTGGTGGAGTGGCCATGTCTAGGTTGCACTCTGGTGGAGTGGCCATGTCACGGTCGCACTCTGGTGGAGTGGCCATGTCACGGTCGCACTCTGGTGGAGTGGCCATGTCACGGTCGCACTCTGGTGGAGTGGCCATGTCACGGTCGCACTCTGGTGGAGTGGCCATGTCTAGGTTGCACTCTGATGGAGTGGCCATGTCACGGTCGCACTCTGGTGGAGTGGCCATGTCACGGTCGCACTCTGGTGGAGTGGCCATGTCACGGTCGCACTCTGGTGGAGTGGCCATGTCTAGGTTGCACTCTGGTGGAGTGGCCATGTCACGGTCGCACTCTGGTGGAGTGGCCATGTCACGGTCGCACTCTGGTGGAGTGGCCATGTCACGGTCGCACTCTGGTGGAGTGGCCATGTCACGGTCGCACTCTGGTGGAGTGGCCATGTCTAGGTTGCACTCTGGTGGAGTGGCCATGTCACGGTCGCACTCTGGTGGAGTCTCAATTTGAATGTCACTTTTTGGCGGTGTCCCAATCTGATGATCGACAGGCCTGCCGTGTGAGCCTTGTCTGCAGTAAATACTGCAAACATCTTAAAAAAAAAAAAAGAGAGGAATTTAGATTTAGCACTTTCAACTACATTTCATATATTTTTCTTTGTACAACATCAAATTATATGACATGTGACGTGTTTGGTACCTATTTACTCAGCGCAACATCATCTTTCACATTATACAAAACAATTGGGCTAACTTTACTGTTTGTTTTTTTTTTTTTAATTCATGAAAGTGTCCCTTTTCCCAAAAAATTGCGTTTAAAACACCGCTACACAAATACCGTGTGATGTAAAATATTGCAACAATCGCCATTTTATTCTCTAGATTCTCTGCTAAAAAATATATATAATGTTTGGGGGCTCTAAGTAATTTTCTAGCAAAAAATACAGATTTTATCTTGAAAAAAAGAAAACTAACTAAATGGGACTTTATATGAGGACATTTACAAAAATGTACCTCCATCCCCAAAATGCATACAAAAAACAGAGAGGTGGGGGGGGGTTTTGGGACTTTAAATGAGACATGCAGCTGGAAAGGTGACACAACATGGTAATGATATGAATATCTGATAATTGCACCATAAATGCGACCGCATCGTATTGCATAGTAATGAATGCATAAACAGTAAATTATAATAAATCAAGGAAACTTTATTTCATAGTAAGGTATATATTATTGAAACATCATAAAACAACATAATGGCATAGCAGCCCATTATGGTCATCATGGTACCATAGTAAGAATTCATCAGACTAATATTTGCATATGACTGCATCATAGTATTAATAATGTCTGATGAATGGACCACATTTGTGACCAAATAGCTTGCATGTATACAGAGTAAGAGAGTATGACATATGAATAAATATTCCATAAATATGAACCAAAATAACAAGGTGACCCATCAACATAGCAGCACGATGTAGAACGCAATGGTGAGATAAAAACAATTCAATTTTGAAGTTGTGTGTCTTCACAGTAATATAATAGCATAGCAGTTGGTGGAATCCAAACGGCATAATCTGGTAGAAATGTAGAGGGGCTGTTAATGTGAATAGCATCTAAGAGCTCTACGCGTTTCATGGATCTTTCCAATCTTCAGGAGCAGATGCAGTGTAAATGTCTATAAAAGATATTTAAGGAAATTCTCAGGGGCTGATCACAGGGCAGGTAGAGAAAATTGTTGTAATATGATCTTAAAGTAGCAATGATGGTTAGAAACCATAAAAGGTTACTTACAAGGAACCTAAGTAGATGGGTGGAGGGCACCGAGGGTGTGAGCCTGTCAGGGATAAAAGTCAAACAACCCCGGGAGCTGAGGCGGTACCTAAAGGGCGACTTTGTGAGGAATTGTTGAAAGTGAAAATCACATCTTCATGTTCTAAAAGGATGAGAATACTAAAAGTGACTATAGAGTGAAATAAATCTGAAGTAGAATAATTAGCATTGAGAAAGTGTGTGTGAATACCAGACTAAACCAAAGGGTATAGCGGTTGCAGTATTGAGAGAAAACAGAGGAAACAGTGAAAATTGTACAAATAAGTGATAATGTAATGACCGAACAGGGGGAATATAGTGAGGAGGAATAGAGTTGCATGTATATGCCTGTGCCATAGGAAAGAGTGTAACAACATTAGTGGAGGCCAAAAGAAGCCATAGTATTACCTGAGATTCCCAGAACACCAAAATGCCAGCTGAGTGGCCACCAGTAGGAAGTGTTTAGCGGGGAATGTGTATCCATTTAGGGGGAATATATATAGGTTAGAGTGCCGCCAATAGGTAACCGCCAACGCCACGTGGGCGGCTAAAATAAAGAAGGGTGACAGCTGTCGGAGCCGAACCAAGCCAGCCCGCAGCCGGCGCTTCTTATAGACGCTTGGATGGACGGCACACAGTGTCGACGTGATGGCGTCATCACGACGTCACACGCACGAAACTGGGAACGTGGCGTCGATGCGTGATGGGAAGTCCGCCCCAACCCCCACGTGACAAGGGAGGGGGAGGGCTCCCAGCACGCATCGCAGCTCCCGGGATTGCGAACCCCGGCAAGGAGACCCACCCAAAGGCCGACCACACCCCCCACACAGGGTATTGTCCGCAAGGAGGTATAAACGAGTCAAGGTTTAAAATGGTAATATAGGTACTAAATAAATACCTGTCTCTGGGAAGAAGCCTCAAAAAGGAAGAGAATTGTAGCCAAAAGTTTTAAATCATACAGGTACTAATGATGGAAGATGCCAAAATAATAGAAGTTATGATAAAACCTACGATCCTATCCACAGTAAAATTAAAAACCTTACTCAAAAAGTATAAGCCTAAATAGCACTTACATTGAATGCCACCAGTAAAAGTAATAAATATAAAAGGTAGCATGCATGTCTCCATCCCTGATATTTTGAAAAAAAGAAAACTAACTAAATGGGACTTTATATGAGGACATTTACAAAAATGTACCTCCATCCCTAAAAAAGGAATACAAAAAACAGAGAGGTGGGGGGGTTTTGGGACTTTAAATGAGACATGCAGCTGGAAAGGTGACACAACATGGTAATGATATGAATATCTGATAATTGCACCATAAATGCGACCGCATCGTATTGCATAGTAATGAATGCATAAACAGTAAATTATAATAAATCAAGGAAACTTTATTTCATAGTAAGGTATATATTATTGAAACATCATAAAACAACATAATGGCATAGCAGCCCATTATGGTCATCATGGTACCATAGTAAGAATTCATCAGACTAATATTTGCATATGACTGCATCATAGTATTAATAATGTCTGATGAATGGACCACATTTGTGACCAAATAGCTTGCATGTATACAGAGTAAGAGAGTATGACATATGAATAAATATTCCATAAATATGAACCAAAATAACAAGATGACCCATCAACATAGCAGCACGATGTGGAACGCAATGGTGAGATAAAAACAATTGAATTGAATTGAATTGTTTTTATCTCACCATTTCGTTCCACATCGTGCTGCTATGTTGATGGGTCACCTTGTTATTTTGGTTCATATTTATGGAATATTTATTCATATGTCATACTCTCTTACTTTGTATACATGCAAGCTATTTGGTCACAAATGTGGTCCATTCATCAGACATTATTAATACTATGATGCAGTCATATGCAAATATTAGTCTGATTAATTCTTACTATGGTACCATGATGACCATAATGGGCTGCTATGCCATTATGTTGTTTTATGATGTTTCAATAATATATACCTTACTATGAAATAAAGTTTCCTTGATTTATTATAATTTACTGTTTATGCATTCATTACTATGCAATACGATGCGGTCGCACTTATGGTGCAATTATCAGATATTCATATCATTACCATGTTGTGTCACCTTTCCAGCTGCATGTCTCATTTAAAGTCCCAAAACCCCCCACCTCTCTGTTTTTTGTATGCATTTTGGGGATGGAGGTACATTTTTGTAAATGTCCTCATATAAAGTCCCATTTAGTTAGTTTTCTTTTTTTCAAAATATCAGGGATGGAGACATGCATGCTACCTTTTATATTTATTACTTTTACTGGTGGCATTCAATGTAAGTGCTATTTAGGCTTATACTTTTTGAGTAAGGTTTTTAATTTTACTGTGGATAGGATCGTAGGTTTTATCATAACTTCTATTATTTTGGCATCTTCCATCATTTGTACCTGTATGATTTAAAACTTTTGGCTACAATTCTCTTCCTTTTTGAAGCTTCTTCCCAGAGACAGGTATTTATTTAGTACCTATATTACCATTTTAAACCTTGACTCGTTTATACCTCCTTGCGGACAATACCCTGTGTGGGGGGTGTGGTCGGCCTTTGGGTGGGTCTCCTTGCCGGGGTTCGCAATCCCGGGAGCTGCGATGCGTGCTGGGAGCCCTCCCCCTCCCTTGTCACGTGGGGGTTGGGGCGGACTTCCCATCACGCATCGACGCCACGTTCCCAGTTTCGTGCATGTGACATCGTGATGACGCCATCACGTCGACACTGTGTGCCATCCATCCAAGCGTCTATAAGAAGCGCCGGCTGCGGGCTGGCTTGGTTCGGCTCCGACAGCTGTCACCCTTCTTTATTTTAGCCGCCCAAGTGGCGTTGGCGGTTACCTATTGGCGGCACTCTAACCTATATATATTCCCCCTAAATGGATACACATTCCCCGCTAAACACTTCCTACCGGTGGCCACTCAGCTGGCATTTTGGTGTTCTGGGAATCTCAGGTAATACTATGGCTTCTTTTGGCCTCCACTAATGTTGTTACACTCTTTCCTATGGCACAGGCATATACATGCAACTCTATTCCTCCTCACTATATTCTCCCTGTTCGGTCATTACATTATCACTTATTTGTACAATTTTCACTGTTTCCTCTGTTTTCTCTCAATACTGCAACCGCTATACCCTTTGGTTTAGTCTGGTATTCACACACACTTTCTCAATGCTAATTATTCTACTTCAGATTTATTTCACTCTATAGTCACTTTTAGTATTCTCATCCTTTTAGAACATGAAGATGTGATTTTCACTTTCAACAATTCCTCACAAAGTCGCCCTTTAGGTACCGCCTCAGCTCCCGGGGTTGTTTGACTTTTATCCCTGACAGGCTCACACCCTCGGTGCCCTCCACCCATCTACTTAGGTTCCTTGTAAGTAACCTTTTATGGTTTCTAACCATCATTGCTACTTTAAGATCATATTACAACAATTTTCTCTACCTGCCCTGTGATCAGCCCTTGAGAATTTCCTTAAATATCTTTTATAGACATTTACATTGCATCTGCTCCTGAAGATTGGAAAGATCCATGAAACGCGTAGAGCTCTTAGATGCTATTCACATTAACAGCCCCTCTACATTTCTACCAGATTATGCCGTTTGGATTCCACCAACTGCTATGCTATTATATTACTGTGAAGACACACAACTTCAAAATTGAATTGTTTTTATCTCACCATTGCGTTCTACATCGTGCTGCTATGTTGATGGGTCACCTTGTTATTTTGGTTCATATTTATGGAATATTTATTCATATGTCATACTCTCTTACTCTGTATACATGCAAGCTATTTGGTCACAAATGTGGTCCATTCATCAGACATTATTAATACTATGATGCAGTCATATGCAAATATTAGTCTGATGAATTCTTACTATGGTACCATGATGACCATAATGGGCTGCTATGCCATTATGTTGTTTTATGATGTTTCAATAATATATACCTTACTATGAAATAAAGTTTCCTTGATTTATTATAATTTACTGTTTATGCATTCATTACTATGCAATACGATGCGGTCGCATTTATGGTGCAATTATCAGATATTCATATCATTACCATGTTGTGTCACCTTTCCAGCTGCATGTCTCATTTAAAGTCCCAAAACCCCCCCCACCTCTCTGTTTTTTGTGTACAGATTTTATCTTGTAAACACCAAATGTCAAAAATAGGCTTAGTCATGAAAGGGTTAAGGTTAAGTATAAAAAGGGAGAAAAAAATGCACTGGACTGCATCAAAAACACATCAAAAACATGCATGCAGAAAAGCACCTGGAACTCATCCGGACTGCGTTTCTCTGGTGTGAACCGGCCCCTAATGTACACGGGATGTTTGAAAACCTTGACAGATAGTAACCGACATTTAAAAAATGTCCCTTTTGCCGCACAAACACCTGTAAACGAATCGCAGCTAAACACAAGTTACCGCAATTACAAGCTGTTACAGGCATTTGGCATTTCAAATAGCTCTGAACATCGCATTTTTTTTTGCTTTCCAAAAAATGCTTGAAAACTCAACTGCTTAGAAAGGACTATAAATGCCCCCCCCTCGTGTACATGTACTGATAAGATAACAGAGCAGAGTTCAGGGGCAGCTGAAAAAAATGCCCAACTGATCCTAAACGTCCGTTTACCAGCAGCAGTGTACATGAAGACAGTCGTTTTTTTTTTTTTTAATTTGTCAGTTAGAAGCAATCCCAGGTCATGTGACAGATAGAACTCTTCTGTATAGCTACTGTAATAAAACCAAATATAGAATACTGGGATAATTATTAATTAGCAGAATGATGATGGGAAGAATTACTTTGATTTTGCATTTATAATTAAAACTGGTGATGGGACACAAGTGTTTGTCAGTTACATCAGGCAGCCAATGAGATCTAGGCATTCCTCCCACACACCTGATTCATGTCTCCTGCTGCCCAACTGCCAGTTGAAGGAGTGAGATGAGATTATATTTGAATAATAAAAATGTATCCAGTATAGAATTCTCTCCAGTTTATTACATTATAATTGAATGAAATCCTATATACCTTCTGTGTGTCTCTGTCTGGGTTTTAGGTGAATGCACACAGTGTTTAAAACTGCCCTGACCCCCCGCCTGATAGCCTTACACACCCCCCTACGAGGGGCTTTGGGCTGTGCGGGGGGCTGGTTTTCCGCTGCAACCATTTTCGATTGCATAATTGGGTCTCCTTTGATGATAAACAGAAGATCCGCTGACTTTATCGCACTTCTCTCGCTATGAAAACGCGCTATTATAAAATAATAAGCAACGTGTCTCAGAGCAACAGAACTCACGTCGTTTCCACACAAGAGAAATTCTGTGAGTGAGCCCAGCTCCTGCCAGAGCTCCTTATATCAGGACTCTCCCACTGTGACATCATCAAGTGGGATGACCATATATGGGCATGTCACATGACCTTTTTTTTTTTTTTTTTCTAACTGACAAAGAATTCAAATTTGTAAACATGTTAACCCTTTGCTGCCCAGGACAATTTTGACATTTCTCACACACTTGTTAAAATGAACATGTTTTTTTAGCTAGAAAAATGGCTTATAATAGCCAAACATGATATATTTTCTGAAAGCAGTGACCCTGGAGAATTAAATGGTGGTTGTTGCCATATTTTATGTCACACGATATTCACGCAGCTGTTTATTAAATGCAAATTTTCAGGGAAAAAATACACTTGAATGCATTTTAGTGCACACAAACACTGTGTAATACCTATTTTATTTTTATAAAATATAAAACATGAGGTTAAGATGAATAGATGCCCAAAAAGTCAAGATCTAATAATTTTTTTATTTTTTCCAACTGACAAAAAAATTCAAATATGAATATGGTCATATCACATGACTTTTTTTTTTTTCTAACTGACAAAAAAAAATTCTAATTTGTAAACATGTTAACCCTTCACTGCCAGGGACAATTTGGACATTTCTCACACACTTGTTAAATCAATCATGTTTTTTAGCAAGAAAACAGCTTATAGTACCCAAACATGATATATTTTCTGAAAATAGAGATTTGGAAATTTAAATGGTGGTTGTTGCCATATTTTATATCACACAATATTCGCGCAGCTGTTTATTAAATGCAAATTTTCAGGGAAAAATACACTTAAATGCATTTTAGTGCAAACAAACACCATATAATACCTATTTTTTTTTATAAAATATAAAAAATTAGGTTACGATGAGCAACTAGATACCCAATAAATCAAGATTTAATAATTGTGCACGTCTGAGAAACAATTTATTTTTATTTTATTTCATTTAAATATATTTTTTTACACTTTAAAAAAATAATATTTTTTTATTCAACTTTATTGATATATTACAAAAAGAAAAAAAAAGTTTTGACCAGAGATAAACCTGTAATCAATAAAGTGTATCTCATAAAATTAGAATATAATCAAAAAGTTAATTTATTTTCAAAACTCAACTGCTTAGAAAGGACTATAAATGCCCCCCCCCCCCTCGTGTACATGTACTGATAAGATAACAGAGCAGAGTTCAGGGGCAGCTGAAAAAAACGCCCAACTGATCCTAAATGTCCGTTTACCAGCAGCAGTGTACATGAAGATAGTCGTTTTTTTTTTTTTTTTTATTTGAAATTTGTCAGTTAGAAGCAATCCCAGGTTATGTGACAGATAGAACTCTTCTGTATAACTAATGTAATAAAACCAAATATAGAATACTGGGATAATTATTAATTTGCAGAATGATGATGGGAATAATTACTTTCCTATTGCATTCATAATTAAAACTGGTGATGGGACACAAGTGTTTGTCAGTTACATCAGGCAGCCAATGAGATCTAGGCATTCCTCCCACACACCTGATTCATGTCTCCTGCTGCCCAACTGCCCAACTGCCAGTTGAAGGAGTGAGCTGAGATTATATTTGAATAATAAAAATGTATCCAGTATAGAATTCTCTCCCATTTTATTACATTTTAATTGAATGAAATCCTACATACCTTCTGCGTGTCGCTGTCTGGGTTTTAGGTGAATACAGACAGTGTTTAGAACTGCCCTGATTCCCCGCCTGATAGCCTTACACACCCCCCTATGAGGGGCTTTGGGCTGTGCGGGGGACTGGTTTTCCGCTGCAACCATTTTCGATTGCATAATTGGGTCTCCTTTGATGATAAACAGAAGATCCACTGACTTTATCGCACTTCTCTCGCTATGAAAACGCGCTATTATAAAATAATAAGCAACGTGTCTCAGAGCAACAGAACTCACGTCCTTTCCACACAAGAGAAAGTCTGAGAGTGAGCCCAGCTCCTGCCAGAGCTGGTTATAACAGGATTCTCCCACTGTGACATCATCAAGTCACATGTGACATGACCATATATGGGCATGTCACATGTGACATGCCCATATATGGGCATGTCACATGACCTTTTTCTAACTGACAAAGAATTCAAATTTGTAAACATGTTAACCCTTCGCTGCCCAGAACAATTTTGACATTTCACACATTTGTTAAAATGAACATGTTTTTTAGCTAGAAAAATGGCTTGTAATAGCCAAACATGATATATTTTCTGAAAGAAGCGACCCTGGAGAATTAAATGGTGGTTGTTGCCATATTTTATGTCACACAATATTCATGCAGCTGTTTATTAAATGCAAATTTTCAGGGAAAAAATACACTTGAATGCATTTTAGTGCACACAAACACCGTGTAATACCTATTTTATTTTTATAAAATATAAAACATGAGGTTAAGATGAATAAATAGAAGCCCAAAAAGTTAATATTTATTAATTTTTTTTATTTTTTTTCTAACTGACAAAAAAAATTCAAATTTGTAAACATGTTTTTAGCAATAAAATGGCTTATAATACCCAAACATGATATATTTTCTGAAAATAGAGATTTGGAGATTTAAATGGTGGTTGTTGCCAAATTTTTTTATCACACGATATTCGCGCAGCTGTTTATTAAATGCAAATTTTCAGGGAAAAATACACTTAAATGCATTTTAGTGCACACAAACACCATATAATACCTATTTAATTTATTTTTTTTATAAAATATTAAAAATTAGGTTACGATGAGTAGATACCCAATAAGTTAAGATTTAATAATTGTGCACGTCTGAGAAACAATTTATTTTTATTTTATTTAATTTAAATATTTTTCTTACACTTTAAAAAAATAATAATTTTTTATTCAACTTTATTGATATATAACAAAAAGAAAAAAAAGTTTTGACCAGAGATGAACCTGTAATCAATAAAGTGTATCTCATACAATTAGAATATAATCAAAAAGTTAATTTATTTCAGGGTCAATTTGGTTGTTTTGCAGGCAGGCTGGTAAGTGTGCTTGGAAATATTTTTTTTTGTGATGTGTGTTGCTCTTCCATGTGTACCTTACTGCAAAGCCTAGTTATAGGTTGGTGTGGTTGCCACTTTTTTGTACAATACAATGTAAATACCTGGAAAGGTTAGACCTACAAATTAATTAGCATTAATGCAAACAACATGAAAAAATATATCTGGTGCTGGCCGGGTGTGCTTTAATACAATAACAATTATAAGACCCCTTTCATACTGGGGCACTTTGCAGGCGCTGCAGCGCAAAAAATAGCGCCTGCAAAGTGCCCTGGAACAGCCGCTGCTGTCTCTCCAATGTGAAAGCCCCGGGGGCTTTCGCACTGGAGCGGTGCACTGTCAGGACGCTAAAAAAAGTCTTGCTAGCAGCATCTTTGGAGCGGTGAAGAAGCGCTGCTCCTAAACCGCTCCTGCCCATTGAAATCAATGGGGCAGCATGGCTATACCGCCGGCATAGCGCTGCCGCAGCGGCGCTTTGCGGGCGGTTTTAACCCTTTTTGGTCCACTAGCGGGGGTTAAAACCGCCCCGCTAGCGGCCGAATAGCGCCGCTAAAATGACGGTAAACATAGCGCCGCTTTACCACCGATGCCCCCACCGCCCCAGTGTGAAAGGGGCCAGCTTGCAAGAGATAAATCACAATACGTGCTTGCTGCAAATGCATTATACTTTCTGTTTAATGCTTTGCAATGTATTTTGAGTCCCTATGATAATGACACACTGGGGGAAGGCATTCAATGCAATTTTTTATGTCACACAGTATTTGCGCAGCGTTTTTTTAGCTGCAATTTTTTGGGAAAAAATACACTTTAACCACTTCAGCCCCCTTTGCGATTCGGCACTGCGTTGCTTTAACTGACACTTGTGCGGTCGTGCGACGCTGAACCCAAACAAAATTGACATCTTTTTTTCCCACAGGAGCTTTCTTTTGGTGGTATTTGACCACCTATGCGATTTTTATTTTTTGTGCTATAAACAAAAAAAGAGTGGCAATTTTGAAAAAAAAAAAGAAATATTTTTTACTTTTTGCTATAATAAATATCCCCCAAAATATATATAGTACATTGACAGATTCCCGTTCTGGCTCTCTGTGGAGCGATCGCATGGCCCCTATGGTAGGTAGGTTGTAGAGGGAACATTGTATATACAGCTATTATAAGAAGGGGGGGGGTAACACTTACCAGGTGAGGCAGCCATCTTGTGAGATTGCGTTGGCCGGGAATCGAACCCGGGTCAGCTGCTTAGAAAGCAGCTATGCTTACCACTGCACCACCAACGCGAGGTAGCATGTCCTTAGGGTGTGGGAGGAAACTGGAGTACCTGGAGGGTAAACACAGGGAGAACATGTAGACTCCATGCAGACAGTGTCCTGGTCAGGATATGATCCAAACACCCCAGTGCTGCAAGGCAGAAGTGCTAACTACTAAGCCTCTGTGCTGCCCGATCTTAAAGCAGAACTTCACCTATAAAGGGAAGTTCCGCTTTTTATCCTCTTGCTCATTCGGCTTTAAATTTCCTAAAGGAACTGGAGATACAGGTCCATATTGTAGTGTTATGAATCTTTCCTATTCTGCCCTGTAGGGAGGGACTCTGAATGGTTCTCATTCCATCCACCCTACCCATTGAGCCGCCCATATTTCCCCTTGGGTTATGATATTCTTAAAGCAGAGGTTCACACAAAAATGGAACCTCCGCTTTTTGGAACCCTCCCCCCTCCGGTGTCACATTTGGCACCTTTCAGGGGGTGGGGGGTGCAGATACCTGTATAATACAGGTATTTGCACCCACTTCTGGGCATAGATTCCCGCAGGAGTCTACGCCTCCTCCCGTCCCCCCTCCCCCCTGCTGTCTGCTGGGAAACACACGGGTCCCAGAGACAGCAGGGACCATCCTGATTGCGCAGTGTGGCTCACGCATGCGCAGTAGCGAACTGGGAAGTGAAGCCGCAAGGCTTCACTTCCTGATTCCCTTACCGAAGATGGCGGCGGCAGGACCCGAGAGCCAATCGACAGATCGGCTTCGGGTGCCGACATCGCGGGCGCCCTGGACAGGTAAGTGTCCATATTTTAAAAGTCAGCAGTATTTGTAGCTGCTGACTTTAAAAAAAAAATTTTGGGCGGAACTCCGCTTAAAGTGATGTAGAGATGCAGATCCATTTTGTAGAGTGACCTAGAGCTACAGAGTCCTTCAGCTGTTGTAGGCCTCAGTGGTCACTTCTCCAATATGATGAGTCAAAATGTGAAATATTTGGGTGTAGCCGGAGGCAGTTTGTTCGGAAGGGCTGGAGAGCGGTACAATAATGAGTGCAGGGAACAGTGAAGCATGGTGGAGGTTCCTGCAGGTTTGGGGCTGCATTTCTGCAAAAGGAGTTGGAGATTTGGTCAGGATCAATGGTGAGAAATACAGTCAGATACTTATCCATCATGCTATACCATTAGGGAGGTGTGTGAATGGCCCCAAATTTATTCTGCAGCAGGATAACAACCCCAAACATACAGCCAATGTCATTAGGAACTGTCTTCACCATAAAGAAGAACAAGGAGTTTGTCTGGGATTACATGAAAAGACAGAAGGATCTGAGGCAGCCTACATCCACAGAAGATCTGTGGTTAGTTGGCCATGTTGTTTGGAGCAACCTACCTGCCGAGTACTTTAAAAAAAAAAACAAAACACTGTTTGCATGCGTACCTAGAAGAATTGATGCCATTTTAAAGACAAAAGGGGGGTCACACCAAATACTGGATTTTAATTTCCCTTCCATTCATTTACTTTCAATTTTGTCAATTGATAAGAAACGATAAACACTTCTATTTATGAAAGTATTCTTAAAGTGTTACTAAACCCACAGCAGTAAAATCAGTCTGTATAACAAACATGGTTTGCTGCATATACAAACTGTGGAAGGGGTTAATCTTTTGCCATCTGTAAAAAGGCTGTTTGATCCTGTCTTCTCTGATCCTCCCTTTTTCCACAGTCCCCAAGCCATCTCTGGATAGTACAGAGGATAGGGGACAAGCTGCACATGCTCGGTTTGGTATGTATTGCTAGAGAGTTTGTTTTTCTTGGGGAGAGTGCATGTGATCAGCACAGGGCCAATCAGCACTATCAAGACAGAGGGTCAGGGGTCATGCAGCCTCATAGGACAGTCATGGGAGTATGAAAACTCCTCCTACAAGCCTTAACCAGACACTGATAGAAATCACAAGACAGCTCAAACTGCTGAAAGAAAAAAAAAGGTATTTAGCAGTTTCTATTTACTAAAATAATCACATTTCCATGTTCTGTGTACTGTGGGAGACCAGATATAGTGAATGCAGGCTCCTGGGTTTAGTAACACTTCACAGCATGTTTTTCACGCCTGCCTAAACTTTTGCACAGTACTGTATATGTTTTTAGAACTGAATCTTTTGGTTATAATAAACACTTATAAAAATGCTCATTTATGCAGATATTGTTACGTTCTTACCTCACAATCAATCCCTTCCTTTGCCAGCACATTGGCAGCCTCTATACAGTGACCCACAGGACGAGAGTGAGCGACCACAGTGATCTGACTGCCTGTAGATACAGCAAAGACATGTGATACATACAATGTATACAGTTCTTATTTTGTTAGCACTGCTCATGCCTAGACTTCCAAGCCACCAGCAACCTCCCCCCTTCACAATGATCCAGATGAAACTTGCAGTGGCGGTCTAAGCTGAGACAGCGATCTCCCCGCCGATTGAAGGAAAGGGAGCCGGCTTCAGTGCACCATTCAGAGATGTAAGAGCATTATCAAAGAGAAGAAAAGGCGGCACATTTATCTACATACTAATGCACTGCACTGGGGAGCGGTACCTTTTCTTCTCTTTGATAATCCCTCCCATGACTGTAAATGCACACAGACAGTGGGGTTACTATCCAGCAGTTTTCACTTTTGATCTTGTGAGATTTTTCTACTATCAGGAATAAGAGGTAGAGGTCTGGGGGAGGGAGCAGATAAAGGCTGTGGCTAGAACACTCTAATGCCCCGTACACACGATCAGAAAATCGTACGGAAAATACCGCTTTCTAAGCGATCGTACGATAATCGGATCATTAGTACAGAGCTTTCGAGAGCCGATCAGGACAGTTCATCCGATAGTATTCTATCGGACATGCAGGAAAAAAAATTTCGTACGATTTTCGATTAATCAGTACAGCTATCGTTTCGAAAATGCAATACAGATGCATTACAACACATGACATCACTTCCGAATTTTATTTCTGTCTTGCGAGAATTTTCGTGACTTTAGTAAACTCATCGGATCATTCGTCCGATAATCTCATCGTGTGTATGGGGCATAAGGGCCCATTAACACTTGCTTTGGCTTCACAAAGCGCATACCGCTTCAACATGCTTTTAATGCTTCTTAGATTGTAAGCTCTGATTCCTACTGTATTAAAGTGTATTGTATTTGTACTGTCTACCCTCAAGTTGTAAAGCTCTACGTAAACTGTTGGCGCTATATAAATCCTGTATAATAATAATAATAATAATGCTTCGTGGTGAAGCTTCCGTGATGCTCTTTTGAAGCTTGATAGATGCTGTGTGTGTGTGTAATATACACACACACACAATTTCTGAAGCTGAATTAAAGCCTCTCAAAAGCCGCAGGTGCTTCAAACAAGCTTTGTCAGAGTTCTAGGGAGGCTTTGAAGACAGTTTGAAGCACCACTAAAGCGACATGGGTTATAATTTTTAGGTCAAAGCAAATGCAAGGTGTAAACAGGACTGTAAGCTAACCATTTTATTTAGGGACAGGGGCTTTGACTGGCGTTCAGAGAGCTTTAAAGCGGAGTTCCACACAAAAATGGAACTTCCACTTTTCGGAACCCTCCCCCCCTCCAGTGTCACATTTGGCACCTTTCAGGGGGGAGGGGGGTGCAGATACCTGTCTAAGACAGGTATTTGCACCCACTTCCGGCATAGACTCCCATGGGAGTCTATGCCTCTTCCTGTCCCTCCGCGCTGTCTCCTGGGAATCTCACAGCTCCCAGGAGAGAGCGGGGACCACTTGGGACGCGCAGCACGACTCGCGCATGCGCAGTAGGGAACCGGGAAGTGAAGCCGCAACGCTTCACTTCCTGATTCCCTCACCTAGGATGGCGGCGGCAGCTGCCGAGAACCGAGCGGGTTCTCAGCGTCCCCTGCCGACATCGCTGGACCCTGGGACAGGTAAGTGGCCATGTATTAAAAGTCAGCAGCTGCAGTATTTGTAGCTGCTGGCTTTTAATATTTTTTTTTTTTGGCGGTTTAGGTGGACCCCCGCTTTAACAAAGTCTGTCCAAAGCCTTGTTATGAAGCAACTGTAAACTAGCTCCAAGTGTAAAAAATAAAAATTTGCCTCTTATGAGAGAACGCTACTTTGAATATATTCTGTACAGGCTGCAAGCATGTGCCTAGTAATCAGGGCAAAATATAGTGACAGGAGTCTCTTTAAGGGCTCATTTACACTTGCTTCAGCATTCGGCCAACGCTTCAACATGTTTTTATAATGCTTCGTGTGTGTGTGTAGTGTGTATTTGTCATACCTGCAATTTCTCCAAAGCTAAGCTAAATTTTAATAAAGACTCTCAAAAGCTGCAGGTGCCTCAAAGGGAACTTTGCCAAAGACTTCTATGGAGGCTTTGCAGACGCTTTGAAGCACCACTAAAGCGACATGGAGTAAAATTTTTCAATTTTTCATTTTATTTTGTGACAGGAGCTTTGACTGGTGTTCAGAGAGCTTTAACAAAGCCTGTCCAACGCCTTGTTTTGAAGCAAGTGTAAACTAGCCCTAAGGGTGCAGTTTATCTCCATTCCCTTTACAGCCAGTGTCCGGAGTGACAGACGTGCCACTACATTTAAGGATTTATGTACATTTGTACAATAATTAACAAAATATTAGTTACAGAGTTTATAACCCTACTGTTAAGGAAAGGTTTTGTAAACTCAGTGGCAGACACTGGATAACTTCCTATATAAGTATGGGGCCAGAAATGGTATAAAACATCCAGAAAAAAAGAAGTGTGTACCTGGCCGTTCAATCTTTGCTTTACCAATAGGAACAACAAAATCCTTAGACTGAGCTTCTTCGGACAGTTCGAATGGAACATCGTACATCAGTTCATTCTCCAGAAAAAACCACTGTAAAAACACAAATTAATTAAAAATACAATTTAAGCACCTCATCGAATCGATGAAGGGGAGTACTTGTCTGCCTGAATCCCTGTCAATCTTCTCACCTGGATTATCATCTCGGATTGAAGCTTTCAGCAGACCCTTTGCATCTTCGGCATTCCAGGGACTCACGACCTTCAGTCCTGCACAGTGCCCATACCAGGCGGCAAAGCACTGAGAATGCTGGGCAGCCACACCGGCCGATGCTCTGTTGGGTCCCCGGAAAACGATTGGAACAGGGACGCACCCAGCTGACATGTAATGGGTCATAGCAGCAAAATTAATGACTTGATCAATGGCTTGCATGGAGAAGTTAAATGTCATAAACTCACATATTGGCCTCAATCCAGCCTGTAGGAATAAAGAGTTAATATACAAATATCTGCACCAAAGCAAATGGAGTTCAGTGATCTGTAATGGACACATACCATAGCAGCACCAACAGCGATACCTGCAAATCCCATCTATCAAAAAAAAAAAAAAGTCAACATTTATACATCTGACATAGAATTAGAACATTACTTTTTGTCAGCTTTTGATAAACCAGCTACACCAACACCCTAATTCAGCAGATGGCACAAAATTACAGTTTTACCTAGAAGTATGAAATGACTTCTGCCGCAGACAGCTCTTGGTTATTCTACTTTATTTTAAGAAATGTAAAATTAACAAGCTTTCCTCCAATAGTTTTCCAGGACAGCCTTCTAATGATCGATTCCTCAATCTACAAGAAAATTTATCAGAAAAGCAGATAAAAGCCCCTTCTGCCAACATCTTCCATTAATGCCAAGTGGAAGGAACTACAGAGTAATGCCATGTACACACGAGCGGACTTTACGGCAGACTTTGCCCGGCGGATGGGATTTCATCAGACAATTCGATCGTGTGTGGGCTCCAGCGGACTTTGTTTTCTCAAAAGTTGGACGGACTTAGATTTGAAACATGTTTTAAATCAATCCGTCAAAATTGAGTCCGGTCGAAAAGTCCGCTCGTCTGTATGCTAGTTCGACGGACAAAAAGCCACGCTAGGGCAGCTATTGGCTACTGGCTATGAACTTCCTTGTTTTAGTCCGGTCGTACGTCATCACGTACGAATTCAACGGACTTTGGTGGATTGTGTGTAGGCAAGTCCGTTCATTCAGAAAGTCCGTCGTAAAGTCTGTCGAAAAGTCCGCCGAGCAAAGTCTGCCGCAAAGTTCCGCTCGTGTGTACGCGGCATAAGAGAAACTAATTTAGCAAGAACAAGGAAACCAATGACTGAGATATAGGAATGCTGTCCTGGAAGATTCCTGAGAAGACCAATTACTAATGAAACATTAAAGCCCAAGTTTAGTAGGGAATAAATCAATCAGCACAAGGGACATTACTTGCAATCAAGTAGGATGTGTCCCTTGTGCTCCTGTCTGCTCTGTTAGCTGAAATTCTCCTTCATGGAGCAGCGAGTGTTAACCCCCCTGGCGGTATTCCCGAGTCTGGCTCGGGGTGAATTTTCAGTAGCAAAAGCGGTAACCCCTAGCCAAACTCGTAATCGCATCGCAGGATCCTTGTAGAGGTTACTTACCTTGTCCCCTGGATCCTGCGATGTCTCCCAGCTGTGATCTGCGAGCCGCCGTGTCTCGCTCGATTCACAGTGCCGAGCTCCGTTCCCTGCGAGCGTTGCGACGCACGGGGACGGAGTTCGGCGCCAAATTCAAAAAGTAAAACACACAGTACAGATACAGTACACTGTAATATTACAGATTACAGTACTGTATCAAATAATTACACATCCCCTTTGTCCCTAGTGGTCTGTCCAGTGCCCTGCATACAATTTATTATTATAAAAACTGTTCTTTCTGCCTGGAAACTGGAGATTGTCCATAGCAACCAAAACCGTCCATTTAAATCAAAAGTGGTTTTAGACCAGCTAGAAAACAGCGATAATAAATTAGAATCACTTGCAGAATTGAGCAATAGTGATTTGTGGGGAAATCCGTCATCAAACACTAAAAGTAACGAAAGCGATAATTCTGCAGCTGAGCAAATTTCAGTGTTTTTGATTTGATTACATTATTGAATAATTTTTATTATTATTATATTATTATTTGTTTTAATTATTTATAGTTATTTATTATATTATAATTTTTGATTTCATTTTTCAAACTTTATCATACCCGGGATGTCTACTAGACTCTTGTTTGGATAGATTTAAATGAATTATTCCTAAGAATTACAGGCCTACCATATAAAACGCCAAATTTCTGTGCAAAACAATTGTACCGCTTTCAGCATCAAAAATCTGAAATAATCATACCGCCAGGGAGGTTAATAGAACTGAAGATGCTGCGACTGTCATGCCATCAAGAGTCCCTGACTACACCCGCCCTTTCGGCTCAGCTCTTCCATTCATAGAAGCCGTACTACAGCAGCTCCTAAGAATGACATGTGATCTATATATAGATGGACCTTTCCAGCAATCACCTGTCCTCCATTTATAGATCACCGTGACACTAAGTTCTACTTTAGCAAAGGGAATGACATAGTGGTGGTGGTGGGGGGGGGCCCTTTACACATAGCAGTATAAATACAGCTGTTCTGTGAAGCTCTCAGAGGTTTGTTAGAGAACCTTAGTGAACAAACAGCATCATGAAGGCCAAGGAACACACCGAACAGGTCAGGGATAAACTTGTGGAGAAGATAAAGGCAGGGTTCAGGTATAAAAAAATAATATCCCAAGCTTTGAACATGTCACTGAGTACTGTTCAATCCATAAACCGAAAATGAGAGCATGAATCAGAAAAGCCAAATACAAGACAATGTTAGAAGAAGACCTGTACAAGACCTGAGACTGGGGGGAGAGGTTCACTTTCCAGGAGGACAACGACCCTAAACATACAGCCAGAGCTACAATGGAATGGTTTACATGAAAGCATTATCATATAATAGAATGGCCCAGTCAAAGTCCAGACCTAAATTCAATTGAGAATCTGTGGCAAGACTTGAAAATTGCTGTTTACAGACGTTTTCCATCCAATCTGATAGAGCTTGAGCTGTTTTTCAAAGAAGAATGGGCAAAAATTTCACTCTAGATGTGATTTGATTGTAGCCGTATTAGTGCAATTGTGACAGAGAAAATTGAGTACTGTCCGTGATACTTTTTTTATTTGCACTAACATACAATTTTTCAGGACAAGCTTTCGGGGTATGTCCCCTTCTTCAAGGTCCAAGCAGTACTGATTCACAAATTTTTAAGCAGAATGTTAAAGAAGAAGAAAACCAAACACATACAAATCAATGGTAATAAAGATAGCAGCAGAGTTAGTGAGATAAGACAGAGGGAGAGCTAGGGGGGAATGCAGGGGGGATGCTAGTCACAGAGCGGTCGTAAAACTTTAGCATAATGTGTAAGGAAACCAATATCTAAATTCAGGCCATTATTCTTCGTGTCAAAAAGAAGTATCATTCTTAGTTCAAACGTTTTCCTTTCCTGGATAGTTCTGAAATACCCTTTAAGAACTAAGACATTGAGGTCTTCTATAGTGTGGTCCGATTGTGAGAAATGATGTCCCACAGGTGTGCATAAACTGTCTTCTTTATGTTCTTTGATGGTATGTCTGTGCAAATTCATCCTCGCTTGCAACTTCTGTCCTGTTTCACCAACATAAGATCCTTTGCTGCACTTTTTGCATTGGATGAGGTACACAACATTACTGGAGGTACAGCTGTAAGAGCCCATGATATTGGGTAAATCTTTCAAGGCACAATAACATTTCTAGGTGTTCTCTATCAGCACTTTTTGTGTTTAGGCTCAAAAAAAAAATATATGGGACCTTCAATATCATGGGATCTTACAGCTGTACCTCAAGTAATGTTGTGTACCTCATCCAATGCAAAAAGTGCAGCAAAGGATCTTATGTTGGTGAAACAGGACAGAAGTTGCAAGCGAGGATGAATTTGCACAGACATACCATCAAAGAACATAAAGAAGACAGTTTATACACACCTGTGGGACATCATTTCTCACAATCGGACCACACTATAGAAGACCTCAGAGCCGGTTCACACGGGGGCGACTTGTCAGGCGACCTAGCCGCCTGACAAGTCGCCTCCCGTTCTGTACAATGGAACCATTCTAATCGGAGCGACGCAAGTCGCTCCGACTTAGAAGAAAGGTTCCTGTACTACTTTGGGGGCGACTTGCATAGACTTCTATACAGAAGTCGTCTTGCAAGTCGCCGCGGCAGTCGTGTGCAGGTCACCTCGGTGAGGCGACCTGCAAGTCGTGCCGCTTCTAATGTGAACCGGCGCTTAATGTCTTAGTTCTTAAAGGGAATTTCAGAACTATCCAGGAAAGGAAAACGTTTGCACTAAGAATGATACTTCTTTTTGACACGAAGAATAATGGCCTGAATTTAGATATTGGTTTCCTTACACATTATGCTAAAGTTTTATGACCGCTCTGTGACTAGCATCCCCCCTGCATTCCCCCCCTAGCTCTCCCTCTGTCTTATCTCACTAACTCTGCTGCTATCTTTATTACCATTGATTTGTATGTGTTTGGTTTTCTCTTTTTTTTTTTTCTTCTTCTTTAACATTCTGCTTAAAAATTTGTGAATCAGTACTGCTTGGACCTTGAAGAAGGGGACATACCCCGAAAGCTTGTCCTGAAAAATTGTATGTTAGTGCAAATAAAAAAAGTATCACGGACAGTACTCAATTTACTCTAGATGTGCAAATCTGGTAGAGACATCCCCAAAAAGACTTGCAGCTATAATTGCAGTGAAAGGAGGTTCTACAAGAGTATTGACTCAGGGGGGCTGAATACAAATGTACCCCACACTTTTCACATATTTGTAAAAGATTTGGAAAACAAATGTATCATTTTCTTTCCACTTCACAATTATGTGCCACTTTGTGTTGGTCTAACAGATAAAATCCCAATAAAATTTACATTTTTGGTTGTAACATGACAAAATGTGGAAAATTTCAAGGGGTATGAATACTTTTTCAAGGCACTGTATCTGTGAACATGGCACAACTTCCGGGATTTAGAAGGACTCAGAGATGGAATCTGACCTGAGCAAAAAATGCTTTATCCAGTATACTTCTTACCACACATTACCTCAGATATAGGAGTATCCATAATCCGTTTGTCACCATACTTCTTCCAAAGTCCCCTACTGATCTAAAGGAAAGAGGGGGAAACGTTACTGATGGATTCTCAACTAAACACACTAAGCACCTTTTTTTTTTTTTTTTTTTTTTGAGCCTAAACACAAAAAGTGCTGATAGAGAACACCTAGAAATGTTATTGTGCCTTGAAAGATTTACCCAAGTTCTTAAATTAATTCTGAAAATAAATAATAATAAAAAAGCCCTTTCTGTACCTACACAGCCTCATAGCTGTATATCTGCAGCTTTAAATCATCACTGTGGGGTTATTTACTAAAACTGTAGAGTACGAAATCTGGTGCAGCTCTGCATAGAAACCAATCAGCTTCCAGGTTCTATTGTCAAAGAATAACTGAACAAGCAGAAATTAGAAGCCGATTGGTTTCTATGCACAGCTGCACCAGATTCTGAGTGCTCCGGTTTTAGTAAATCTGCCCGTTCCTCCGACTGCTAGTCTCACGAGATTTGTAGTGAAGTTTGGTGATGACACGACTGTTCACAAAAATATATATGGTACTGTCCCTAGCAGATTATTGGTCAGTCTGGAGGGAAACCAAGGAGAATAAACCTGCGGCTGGGATAGGTTAAGTAAGTACAAAAAAAAAAAAAAAAAAACCACAGTAGGGCCCAACACATGAGAAAATCCAGTTGCATGATATTCAAGAAGGACAAAATAGGTTTATTCCTCTCAAGGCCTTTCAAATAATGTATTTACACTCTGCATCTGGTTACAGTTGTTTTATTAAGCTTACCGCTACTTTGTTGGCTTGTTTCCAATAGTGCCTTTTATGCGACTTTGTTTTTATGTGTAATAGTCTCTTCCTTTTGAGAATGAGGTATCCTTTTTTTCCCCCCATATTATCTCTCCATCTATTCCCCACAGACTTGAGAAAGAAGTGTGTTCCTCTGAAATGTGTTGCCAGCCACTACCCATTCCTCAGCTACCTGAAAAAGCCGCTCTGCATAGCATGTATGTGGAGAGCTGCAAGTTTGTGCTCTTTATCTTTGCCTTCAGCCTTTTTGCGATATCATCTGTACTATATCTTGTTCTACTATAACAATTACTATCATTCACTGCCCCTTGTCATCCTTGGCACAGACAAACCATTGGACCTTCACTCAGTGTACACAGAAGACTAAACTGCTACCATCTAGTGCCTTCTGCCTCCTGAGGCTGACAGCTCTCCCCATAATGAACCTTTTTTTGTGGCCAGTCCCTGATCCATAACTGGTTCAGCTGTACATCAAGGTTTTGTAACTTTCTACAGTCATAATGCAAGCTGCTGATTCAGCACATAGTTTCCTTGACATCTCTCTTTGCAAAAATTCGCAGCCAGCTGTGATTTACGGCTTCTGGACTCACAGACTGAACTTTCTAATCTCTAAGACAGTGAACATCAGAGCCTGAGTATTGACAGCTCCCCCCTCACCTAGACCACACTCTGCAGATTTCTGTTATACACAGGCCAATCTGTTGGATCCTTGTTAGGAGTGCAAACTGCAGCCCTTTCACAGCCTCCCTGTATCTAGTCTTCATCCTGAAATCGCTCACTACTACTACTACTACTACTACTACTACTACTACTACTACTACTACTACTACTACTACTACTACTACTACCACTCATGGAACAATCTGCTGGGTCTCAGTCCTGCAGTATTACACACTCCTCACCGGTATTTACAGCTATGACTGACAGCTGACAATTCTACCCATCTTTCCTCTGTGGCCAATTGTGGAGCCACAGATGTGCACATGGACCAGTTTCTCTGACACTATGGGGTTGATTTACTAAAACTGGAGAGTGTAAAATCTAGTGCATTTCTGCATAGTAATCAGCTTTCAGGTTTTATTGTCAAAGCCTAATTGAACAAGCTGAAGTTAGAAGCGGATTGGTTACCATGCACAGCCGCATCCAAATTTGACCTCTCCAGTTTTAGTAAATCAACCCGTGTTTCAGTTTACTTACGGTCCTTCTTGCGTATCATACAATTGTGAATTGTTTAGTCTTTTTTGCAAATTATTTTAACGATAAAAACGTCCAAAAAACCACATCCAGACATGTTCAGTGGCAAGGATCATAGAACAGAAGGGGATCAAATAGAAAAACAAAAGTCACAACACTCTGTAAAAGATACGATAATGCATAATGGTAACAAGTACCAATCATCCAAAGAGAGAAATAGGGAAGCCAGAATCACAAGCACTCCTCCATATGGAGCAGGGGGCCATGAAATGGTCATTTAACCCAGAATTTAATGATCCTTGTGCCAGGAAATACTGTTTTTTGTATTCACTATTCCTGTCGCTAGAAAGAAAGCTTTACACGAGGCCTTGCAAGGATTTTTTTTTTTTACTTTGACTTATTTTGTGGCTGTATTTCCCTCCACCTCTCTTGTGGGTTCTTGAATAATCTCCCACCAATCACCAGTCATTGTGGGCAGCTCCGACATGATGAAGCAAGGCCCTACCTCTAATGCCGCGTACACACGAGCGGACTACACGTCGGACTGAACTCTGAAGGACTTTGACGGAGTTCCGACCAAACAGACTTGCCTACACACGATCCCACCAAAGTCCGATCGTTTCGTTTGTGATGGCGTACGATCGGACTAGAATAAGGAAGTTCATAGCCAGTAGCCAATAGCTGCCCTTTTGTCATTTTTGGTCCGTCGGACTAGCATACAGACGAACAGATTTTTCGATAGGAATCAAGTCCGTCGGAAAGATTTGAAACTTGTTCTATTTCTAAGGTCCGTCAGATTTTTAGACGGAAAAGGTCCGATGAAGCCCACACACGATCGAATTGTCCGACGGATTCGTTCCGTCGGACCTTTGACAAGATAGCTGCATCTACACAGAGAATAAAGCATGTAATGAGGAAAAGCTTGGCTGTAGGGAAAGCACAGACAATACTGGTGATGACTAGTCCTTTCACCTTTGCCTGTTTTTTTGGGCTCAGCTTTCACAATAGAAGTCCTCTGAAATAGGTCAGCGCAAAGATAGCAGTGTGTTACTATACATATAAAATAGATATTAATGATCAAACTTGGTGTCACTTTTGGGTTGATTCTGTTTTATTCATCTTAGACTCGGATGTAATGGCCCGTGTAACAGAGTTCCCAAATCCTAATACTGCCATGATGGGATTTCACTCACCTAGTTGGAATTTTCATTAATTTTATATAATGAAGAAGTCAACTGAGTGAGGCTTGATCAGAGCCATCAATAAAAGTAAAAATTGTTGGAGATGAGTGATCGCGGGGGAGGGGAGGAAATGATCGGAGATATGGTTTTTGGAATTTTGTCAGCTTTCATTGGTTTCCAGAAACTAAAATAATCCACCTATGTACTCTACCTTATAGGCTCCATCGTATTGTGCAACTTCCTCTCCTAGCATAAACACCCTCTCGTCTCTCTCCAGCTCTTCATCCAAAGCCTGGTTCAGAGCATCCCGAACAGTGATCTAAAACAAAATCATTTTTTTTTCTAAAGAAATTATTTACATTTACAAAGAAAGAAAGAAAAAAAAACAACATGTACTGAAAGATTAAAGAAATATTGAAAAAAAAAATTATACATCAAAGCTCCAGCCATGAAAATTGGCTGAAAATTGTCAATTTGCTAAATCATATTTCTGTCACTTTTCTTCTTTCCTGTGTGGAGCTGTTTCTATTGTAGGAGAACCAATGGCAGCTTGTCGGGGTCTATCAGAGGATACATAACTGATGTATTCAAACTGGAGTAAAATATATATTTTCCGCTTTTTAATTTTCCACATTAGTCCCGGTTCACACTGGTGTGTTGTGGGAAACCCTGCGATTCAGTGCCGGTTCCCACATCGCACACTGACATCTACAAACCGCTGGGGGTGTCAGTGTAAATGTAATGACACCCCCAAATCGGGTCGCAGATCGCAGTGCGAAATGACAAATGGTGCAGGAATCAGATCACATAGGTGTGGACACCCACGGGATCCGATTCCAGTGCGGACCAAAAAAAAAAAAGGTCCTGCACCATTTTGGTGTGAATGCTATGCGATTTTGCATCACATAGACATCGCATGTGATCTGCACAGCAATGCGGTGCGAATCACATGTGATGCCTGATCACAATATTGTGAACCTAGCCTTACCCTGAGGGATAAGATCTCAGGTCATCAGGTGTTTTCCTGCATTTGGAATGCAACAGGCACAAGTCAACAAAAATCCCACTGATTGAGTGTTACACATGGCGGTTCAGAAGCTGGGTTTGAGCTGAATTGCGCTGTATTTCATTTTGGGCAGCATGTACTATTGAGGTGCGTTTGAATTGCAAGCAAAACAGATCACTTTTTGCCTTTGCTAGTCAAAAGCTGTGTTTTCCACTCGAACAGCAAGTGTACCATTTGAACAGAACCCCGGTTGACACGAGTTCTACAATCCGATTATACAAGCTCTGTACAATCCACTTTAGATTTAACAACACTATGTAACATGAGGACCCACCTAATCTTTCCAGTCAGTTTGCATCCAATCAGACAGGCCCTTGTACTATGTAGTTGTTGGTAGATCTAAAGAAGATTGTAAGGTATGTGTCAAGTATTAGGGCCGGGTCAGACTAGTGATCCTGTTGTTGATGGCGGCTCCTTAGATAAATAGAACACTTACCTGACTCTACAGAGCTGCTCCTGTGGTGGCCAATATGCTACACGATCTTTGTGGTCTCCAAGGGAACAGCATGGTGTGACACCTTATTGGTGTGGCCAGTAAGGGGGTGACCCCATACAGCAGTGATGGTGAACCTTGGCACCCCAGATGTTTTGGAACTACATTTCCCATGATGATCATGCACTCTGCAGTGTAGGTGAGCATCATGGTAAATGTAGTTCTAAAACATCTGGGGTGCCAAGGTGTGCCATCACTGCCATAGAGGCAGTTGGGTGCTATCTTTGCTCTGCTAGTGAATCTGTTACAATGATATTTGCTCATGGACCTAAAAACCAAATGGCCAACAATGCCATTACAAGGTAGATGTGTATGGATTATTTTTTAGAGAATACGAATATTCACAAAGGCTAGAGGGACTTGTAGTTTTCCATTCACAGGGCACTGTGAATGAATGACATAGCCGGGCGGGGCGAGAGGAGCCCTGTATGATCACGTTATTTTCAAACAGTGACAGCAGATGGCTGTAAAAGATGTCTCCTGCCCGCTGTATATGGGGGGGGGGGGGGTGTTATGAAGTGGCAGCAGATGCTGGAACAAGTTACAAGCTTCAAACAAAATATGGGTGGAACTGGAACATGTTCCAAAAGGTGAAAAACAAAAAAAAAAAAAAACACTTAACCTTTTAACCACTTGCCGACCACTGCATGTACATATATGTCAGCAGAATGGCACAGACAGGCAAATGGGCCTACAGGTACGTCCGTTTAAATTTGGTGTTATGTTGGCGACCCTGCCGCGAGCTCTGTGAGTGTGATCGTGGGTCCCGCGGACTTGATGTCCACGGGGATACCTGCGATCGTCTCACGGAGAGAAAGAACGGGGAAATGCTCATGTAAAAAAGCATTTCCCCGTTCTGCCTAGTGACACTGACACTGATCACCACTCCCTGTAATCGGGAGTGGTGATCAGTGTCGTGTCACACATAGCCCCTCCCCCCACAGTTAGAATCACTCCCTAGGACACACTTAACCCCTGCACTGCCAATCACATTTACACAGTAATCAATGCATTTTTAATCGCACTGATCGCTGTATAAATGTGAACGGTCCCAAAATAGCGCCAAAAGTGTCCGATGTGTCCGCCATAATGTTGCAGTCACGATAAAAATTGCTGATCACCGCCATTACTAGTAAAAAAAAAAAATATTAATAAAAATGCCATAAAACTATCCCCTATTTTGTAGACGCTATAACTTTTGCGCAAACCAATCAATAAACGCTTATTGCTATTTTTTTTTACCAATTGCTATTTTTTTTTACCAATCAATAAACGCTTATTGCTATTTTTTTACCAAAAATATGTAGAAGAATACGTATCGGCCTAAACTGAGGAAAAAAAATGTTTTTTTTATATATTTTTTGGGGATATTTATTATAGCAAAAAGTAAAAAATATTGCTTTTTTTTCAAAATTGTCGCTCTTTTTTTGTTTATAGCGTAAAAAATAAAAACCGCAGAGGTGATAAATGTAAGCAATCCCACATTTTTGGTCTTTTTTTCTTTTATATAGTAAGAGTGGTAATAGAGATGAAGCCATGGGGGACTCTATGCCTGCAAAACTCCATCTGCCTCTGAAATACCACATTTGTCTGAAAGAGTCCTTTAAACATTAATGTTTAGTATCTTTGGCACAATAAATTCCTTCATTTTTTTATATCTAGAATTACTTTACAGAAATGTACCTTTTTACTTTTGTAAAAACTTCATTAATAAAACATTTTATCTCCTGTTTTGTTTGCCAGGAGTTTTCTCGCTTATCCTTCCCAGCTGGACGACCCAGAAATCTCACCTCTACCCAGCGACCCCCCGCCCACCGACCAAGACATCATGTGGCATGAAGATTCCAAACCGGACACCAGGGGCGGATCCAGAGCCTAGTCTCGGGAGGGGCACTGCCATATAATTTTGCAGGCAATTTGTCAGGGCAATGGCTGGTGTTGGCGCTTCAATCATCACAGCACCATGGTTGATGTGGTGTCAGGATGATTGAAGCGCATTATTTATATTATTACATTGTAATGTAAAATGAAATCGTTCAACTCACCATAATGCAGAATCATTGGGAGCCCCGAGCGTGTCACTTGCTACCGTCGCCTGCCACCAGATGCAGCGTGTCACTTGCCACTGTTGGCTGCCACAAGATGCGGATTGTCACTTGCCACTGTTGCCTGCCACAAGATGCAGATTGTCACTTGCCACTAATGCCTGCCACAAGATGCGGATTGTCACTTGCCACTGTTGGCCAGTGGCAGCGTGTCCCAGAGTGAGGGCGGGCAGTGAGAGATAATGTAACTCATTACCTCATGTAACTCATCAGAATATGCATGCAAAAGCATGTTGCATTGCGGCCATCTTGGTACACCCTCATTTGTCAGCAGTAAGACTAGAGTTAGAAGTCGGCAAGCAGACATCTTTATACACCCACCGGAGTCTTGCTTTTCACAGTTATTTTTAACAGTAAACTCAGCTTATTTAGTGAAATATAAGTTGAGTTTACTGTTAAAAATAACTGTGATAAGCAAGACTCTGGTGGGTGTATAAAGATGTCCGCTTGCCGACTTACAAACACTAGGCTTACTGTGGACGAGTGCGGGAGTACCAAGATGGCCGCGACGCAACGTCCCTTCAGTCACATATTCAGAAGGGGAGCGGCGTCAACACCTGCCTGCTCGCTGCCTCGCTCAGCCTCAGTCACACGCCAGCCGCCGGCCCGCGGCATGATTACTCGCTCACCCGCTGGCTCACCTGCTCGTATGTTCTCGGGGGGTGTAATTGCCCCGTTGCCCCCCCCTGGATCCGCCCCTGCCGGACACTTTAGTTTGAAGCAGCCAATTCTTCATTCCTCACCTCACGTGCCTTGCACTAATTGCCATACCATAGGACTTGTCGGTGCATCGAGGTATCCTTGACTGCCCAGGTGGCACAGGTCTGCCATAGCGAATTGGGCAACTTCCAACTGAATTTTTTATTGGTGTGGCACAGGCTGTGGGCTTACAAGGACTTGGATTTTATAAGTCAAACATGGAAAGCACTTTGTGGAAGACCCGTGTGCGTGATCAGGACAAAAGTTTAAAACTCTGAAATTCAGTGGATCTGAACCTGATGGCCCAAAAATAAGCTCTGTGGATTTATTGTCAAGAAGAAGCACAAACTTTGATTTGGGTTCAGCATAATGAACAACAAATAAAGTTGTTTTGGCCTCATTGCAGTGAATGGGCATGTGGTTTGAAATGGTTTAAGTCAGTATTGGTTATTTTAAATGAAGGATTTTAGCAAGAAAGTTGTGGGGGTGAATTTTTTAAAGCCACCTTATTTATCAACCACCAATTCAATGCTTCCATTTAACAGAAAAAAAGAGAAAAAAAAAGCTAGTATGAGGGGAAACGACCCCAAATTGTAAATAATGGGAATGTAAATACATGTTTTTCCTACTTTTTAATGACATTATATGTTTTAATATAATATTTCCATAATCCACAAGGTTGAAAGGCCATCTCTATATAAAATGATCTTTCAGTTATATGTGGTTACTCACATAATAAATCAATAAGCTTCTTATATCTCTGTGACTCCAGTGATGAGTTATCCCGGTCATAGTTCCCTCAGCTGTCCAAGTGATGCAGCTTCACTATATGGCCATACGTTTATGGACCATCACACTTATATTGGGCTTCCTATTATAAACCCTTGGGTATTAACCTCTTCCCACAGGCCATATGTATATATGTGGCCTCTCTTCGGGTGGGCTTTAATGCAGAGAGGCTGCATATATTGTAAACATTTCTGTGATGAGAGCGCTCCCAGCACAGTTTCCAGTAGGTACCAGAAAGCTCCTGATGTCTACTTGTGATGGGGAGCCAATCACAGCAATCACATGACCTGAATGCCCGCCTCCACCTGCTTGCATTTAGAAGAATTTTGGAGTGTTTCTGCCCATTAGGCCAAAAGAGCCATTGTATGGTCCACTATTTACTTTGGATAAGGAGATCTAGCTCACAATTGGCATTCCCAATCATCCCAGTGGTATTAAATAGGGTTGAGGTCAGGGCTCTGTGTAGGCCAGAGTTCCTCCACACCAATATGGTCAAACCAGGTCTTTATGAAGCTGACTTTTTATATACATGGACACAGTAATGGTGGAGCAAAAAAGAGCCTCCTCCAGATTCTAACCAGAGGGTTGGAAGTACACAATTGTATTATATATACTATAGTATGAGAATATCTTATCTTTGTTTATTATTTGCTTTAGAACAATTTTTGGAACAGGAATTCCTCACGTGGTAGGTACGGGTGGGAAGCAGAAAGTGTGAAAAAAGCCCGAGTGTAGAATATTTTTTTTCCTGCTGATGTATACAATACGGTCTGAATTAATATTACATTTTCTTATTTCATCACTTGTGTTTTGTGGATATTCATGTCTAACTTTTTTTCTTTGTTTTTTTTTTAAGGCTTGTCCACATATGCTACAAGGACTGCCGCTGCTCTGAAAAATGATCTATGCTCAGATCACTTTTCATGGTACTTAACAAAATTACCATGCGCCCCAGCAATGCGTTTCAAAAAGTAGTGCATGCAGTAGTGTGGTGTAGTACGATTTCAGCCCATTCAAATGCTGAAATCGCAATGCACAAAACTGCATGTGAATCACTGCAGAGCGTTCCTGTGTGATTCACATGCACTCACCCTTAAGCCTCATACACACGATTGGATTTCCGTCGGACAAAGCTGTGGAATTTTGTCCGAAGGGCGTTGGCCGTGAACTTGTTCTGCATACAGACGGCAGAACTTTTTCAGCCAACTTTTACGAAACGATGTGGTTTTTCTGCTCTTTAGCGCCACCCTTTATACAACTTCTGCTAATGTCTGATGGTTAGCATTGGTTCTAGGCATGCGTGTTTGTACTTTGGATTTTAGTCCGACGGACTTGTGTACGCAAGATCGGATAATCCGACAAGACACATTTGTTGTCAGACAATTTGAGAGCATGGCTATCCAACATTTGTTGTCAGGAATTCCGACAACAATTGTCCGATGGAGCATAAAGACGGACGGATTATCTGACAAAACCCTTCCATCACACATTTGTTGTTGGAATATCCGATCGTGTACGAGGCTTTAGAATATCACCCCAACACATATATACAGTAGGTGGCATTACAGGGACATTTTTTTTGTCTGTGCCGTACATTTGCAGCACATAAATAGGTGAAATGCTGAATTTAATGCACCGCAACAGACTGGTATTAAGGGGCCTTTAAAGTAATGGCATTTAGTTTGCTAAAGCCCTGTGTGTGATAAAAGCAAATGACCATTTCTTATATAAAACTTTTTACCTTTTTTCATCCTTTGTTGCATCTCAGTGCTGCAGATCTCCTGCAGCTTTTATTTTACAGCTACTTCTTATTTCTCAGGGTGTGTTTCCTGATGATAGTAACTGGACCATGCCTGTGGACCAAACATTTTGAAAAAATATTTTTTTTACTTTCTGCTATAAAACATGATGTGTACCTCTAAACTGGCCATCATGTGTAAAGCCTTTTAACCATTTGATCTTCGAAAGATTTACCCCCTTCATGACCAGGCATTTTTTGGGATACGGCATTACTGCGTTACTTTAACGTGATCGTAAACCCTCCTTTCTTTTTTTTTTTTTTTTTTACATAACAAACCTGTCATACTTGCCTCTACTGCAGCTCGTTTTGCACAGAGTGGCCCCGATCCTCGACTTCTGGGGTCCCTCGGCGGCTCCTCTCTGCATGTGATAACCCCCTAGAAGAAGCGCTCTACCGGGGGGGGTTACCTAGCGGGCATGTTCCCATAGTCAGTGTCCATAGATATGAATGCCGGACTCGGCCCCGCCCCCCCGGTGCCCACATCCTTGGATTTTATTGACAGCAGCAGCTATCAATCTATCCAATCGAGTCGGGACCTTGTGCAGAGAGGGACAGCGCGTCCCCGCCGAGGGAAGTACGGAGCTCAGACTGGGGGGCCGGTTTTATAGGATGCATTAAGGTGAAAAAACACGAGAGTTTACAACCCCTTTAACTGACAATTGCACGGTGGTGAGACGCCGTACACAAATAAAATTTATGTCCTTTTTTTCCCACATATAGAGCTTTCTTTTGGTGGTATTTGATCACCACTAGGTTTTTTATTTTTTGCGTTATAAACAAAAAAAGACCGACAATTTAAAAAAAATAAATATTTTTTACTTTCTGCTATAAAACATATAAAAAAAATAGAATTTCTTTATAAATGTTGGCCAAAATGTATTCTGCTACATGTCTTTGATAAAAAAAATCCCAATAAGTGTAGATTAATTGGATTGTGTAAAAGTTATAGCGTCTACAAACTAGGGTGTGTATGTATATATTATGTATATATTATATATATATATATATATATAAAATTATATATTGGAATTTTTATTTACTTTTAATTTTTAGTTTATACTACTAATGGTGGTGATCAACTACTTATAATGGGACTGGGATAGTGTAGCGGTCTGACACTAGGAGGAACTGACTATCTACCACTGACATCACCAGTGCCATTGATACAGCGAACAGTGATAGTCCTATACACCAGTGATGGCGAACCTTGGCACTCCAGATGTTTTGGAACTACATTTCCCATGATGCTCAACTACACTGCAGAGTGCATGAGCATTGTGGGAAATGTAGTTCCAAAACATCTGGGGTGCCAAGGTTTGCCGTTACTGCTATACACTGTCACTGTACTAATGACACTGAGTAGGAAAAGGTTAACATCTCTCAAGTGCCTAAGTGTAAAGTGTGCTGCCTTTACTAGATCTTAGTTTCTTAGCAGGGATGAAAAACTGACAGGTCGCTCCCTCTGTACAGAGCTCTGTGTTGATTACCAACACAGAGCTCTGGGCTCTGATTGCACACAGCCAATCAGCAGGTCCCAGCTGTGAATCCTTGGCCAGGACTTGCTGACAGGCTCCCTCTGTGTGCAAACCTGGAAGTAGGCAGTGACTTTGGGTACACTGCTTTGCCTACAGCGCCGCTCGTCCGCAGTACATTGCAGGTGGGTGCAAGTGGTTATTGAAAGCTGCAAATTATTCATAATGAAATTGGATTTAAATAAAACTTATATCAGATTTTTAGTGACTGGATTTACATCTACTTTAAAGTGTATTTTCACTTTTGCAATCAAATGTTAAAAAAATTTGTTTCTTATGTGTTCCCACCTAAAAAAAAAAAAAAAAAATGTTTATACAAATATTTCTTACCTTTTCTTACCTCTGGAGAAGGTGTCAGGGCTGACTGCATGTTTTTTATAACAATGTTAGAGTCTCTGGGGTTGATTTACTAAAGGCAAATAGATTGTGCACTTTGCAGTTGCTCCAGAGTTTAGTAAATGAGGTAAAGCGTCACTTTGCAAAGAATACCCAATCACGTGCATAGAAAATAAAAAGGAAAAAAAAACACAATTTTTGCTTGCACATGATTTAATGATGGAAGTCAGCAGAGCTTCTGCTCATTTACTAAGCTCTGGAGCAACTGCAAAGTGCACAGTCTATCTGCCTTTAGTAAATCATCCCCTCTGAGTCTGTCATAAGTCTGTCCTCATTAAAGTGCAAGTTCACCTTTACAGAAAATCTGTAAGGTGACCTTACACTGGACCCCCTCCCCCCTCCAGTCTGCTGTGCCAGATTGCCACGATCTCCCACCGTCGGGCGCTTCACCAATCTGGGGATTTGAAACCCCCGTGACTTAGGCTCCATTCCCACTATGGCGTTCTGTTTTGCGGGCGGAATCGCTGCGATTCTGCCCGTGATTCAGAAACGCCGCAAATCACGGGACGCCCTTGTGATCCCTACTATTTTGAATGACGCCAAATCGCGGTGCGATTGTTGCCTGACGAATCGCGGTAAAATCACAGTAAAAACACGCAAACAAACTCGCAGGACGCCCAACGCCCAAAAAAAGTACAAGAACTTATTTTGGGGGTCAAGTGTCCCACGGTTCTGTTCGTGCTTTGGTGCCATTCAAAATCACAAGAGCGTCCCACGATTTGTGGTGTTTCCAAATCGCAATCAGAATCGTGGCGATTACGTCCACAAAACAGAACGCCATGTTGGGAATGGAGCCTTAACCACATGCCGACTGGGCCATAGCCAAAAGACGGCTACAGCGCGGTCGGCTTCTCCTGGGAGGGCATCCATGGACATCCCCTGGGGCGCGCACCCGAGAACATCCGTGTCATCTGGACCCGGCGCATCACGGATCACGGCCGTTTACCATGTGATCGCTCCGTCAAATGAGGGACAGCAGGCCCAGATCCTACACAACAATAGAAATATGTGTATTCTAGAAAGTTTAAAAATCAGAAGATAAAGATTCTCCAAACACCTGGTGTTAGCACTTCAATCATCCCGGCACCATGGTTGTTATGGTGTCAGGATGATTGAAGTGCATTATTTTTATTACATTGTAATATAAAATGAAATCATTCAACTCACCATAATGCAGAATCAGTGGGAGCCCCGTGCGTGTCACTAGCCACGTCGACTGCCACCAGATGCCATCAGGTGTCCCCAGCGGAGTCCCTCCTTACATCAGGTGCCCCCAGCGGAGTCCCTCCTTACATGCAGCCTGTGTCACATAAAATGCAGCCTGTGTCACCACCAAATTGCAGCAGCATGTGTCACCACCAAATTGCAGCAGCCTGTGTCACCAAATTGCAGCAGCATGTGTCACCACCAAATTACAGCAGCACGTGTCACCACCAAATTGCAGCAGCACGTGTCACCACCAAATTGCAGCAGCACATGTCACCACCAAATTGCAGCAGCATGTGTCACCAAATTGCAGCAGTATGTGTCACCAAATTGCAGCAGTATGTGTCACCAAATTGCAGCAGCATGTGTCACCAAATTGCAGCAGTGTCACCAAATTGCAGCAGTATGTGTCACCAAATTGCAGCAGTGTCACCAAATTGCAGCAGGATGTGTCCCCAAATTGCAGCAGTGTCACCAAATTGCAGCAGTATGTGTCACCAAATTGCAGCAGTGTCGCCAAATTGCAGCAGCATGAGTCACAAAATTGCAGCAGTGTCCCCAAATTGCAGCAGTGTCACCAAATTGCAGCAATATGTGTCCCCAAATTGCAGCAGTGTCACCAAATTGCAGCAGTGTCACCAAATTGTAGCAGTATGTGTCCCCAAATTGCAGCAGTGTCACCAAATTGCAGCAGTGTGTGTCACCACCAAACCCCCCTCCCCCCGTTACTTACTTTGCTATGTGTTGTCCTCTCCAGCGGCGTCTCCTGTGGAGAGCTCCGTTCTTCTCATACTTCCTATTTCCGAGAGAGAGAGAGAGAGAGAGAAAGAGAGAGAGAGAAACAGGAAGTGACATCATACTCAGATGTCAATCAAACCGCTCGGCGATAGTAATAGATACTAGCGCCGGGCGAAAGCTAATCGGCGCTTCACAAAGCGCCGCAAGGGGGGCTGTACGCCCGCAAATGCAGCGCCACGTCTGCAATCTTGTGATTGCATAGATGTGGCGCTTCCCATAAGTGCACTGTGTCCGGCGTCCGAACACAGTGAACTTAAGGACCGTTTTTTGTATATATATATATATATATATATATATATATATATATATATATTTTTTTTTTTTTAAAGGGCCAGCTTTAAAAAGTTTTTTTTTTTTTTTTTTCATTTTTTTTTTGTGACTGCCTGGAGGGTGGGCGGCACTCAGGCACCCCCTATGGGCGGGTCGCCACTTTTTTAAAGGATACGTTCACATTTCATAACACGTTACACCCATATTTGGGATTAAGGATGAGCTCCAGCGTGTTTGCAAACCACACATGCAGAGCCCGCCAGGAAGTCGGCGCTGCGCTAATAACAGGCAATGAGACACTGTCCCGATACGCAGCTACAGAGATCAAGAAATGTGAAGTGGAAAAATGGGGCCAAACATGAAACTCTAATATGTCTGATGCTGCATCTGAAATTAGTGACTACTAATAAACATATAAAAGAAAAATAAAGGGCGCAACAAACATATATAATTCATGTCAAACTAATATTAACCACTTACGGACTGCCCGCCGCAGTTTTACGTCGGCTGTTTGAAGGAGGATATCGTTGTTATGGCAGCAGCTAGCTGCCATAACCCTGATATCCTCCTTTTCAGCAGGCGGTCCGCTACAAGATGAAAGTGGTCTCTGCGGCGGATTACCAGTGCCCTCCGCCGCTTACCGGAGCCGTCGGCAGTGGCGGAGGTGATCGCGTCTTGTCACTTGCTGTGCATGGAGACAAGTGAGGGGAAGATGGCCCCCACCCGTCTCCATGATACTGCAGTTTTTCAGCTATTAAAAGTGTAAGAAAAATGCATTGAAGATCTGTGGAACTCTTCACACTGGTCAGTTGCATTTCTGTTTGCTGAATTTTTGGTGTGTGTTAAAAAAGAAAAATGCCCCTTCCTATTAAAATGAATGGAAAACGCATCAAAAACTCCCCCGCAGCTGCATTTTTGGTGGATTTTTTGAGACAGGTGTAGAAGTTTCCCCGATACACGGGACACACATGAGATATCACCGCAATGATTCCATCTCCAGACCTCCTGTGTACCTCTAAACTGGTAATCTGGAAAGGCTTTTAACCACTTGACCTCCGGAAGATTTACCCCCCTTCATGACCATACGGCACTTCGTTACTTTAGCTAACAATTGCGCAGTCGTGCGACGCTGTACACAAATAAAAGTGCTGTGCTGCCTGCTCAGTACCCGCCTATCAGTCTTATCAGAGAACATCAGTGGAGGAGAAAAATTACCTGTGTGCAAAATTTTATGACAAATGTTTTTTTTTTTTTCAAAATGTTCAGTCATTTTTCATCTGTTTTTCAAAAAATAACCCCCCCCCCCCCCCCCCCAGAGGTGATTAACCATTTCCAGCCCAAGGATATCATATGAGGTCCTTGACTTTCAGTGGGGACATCTGAATAATGCTGCAGCTACAAACCCCCCCCCTCCCCCCCCCCGCCGCTGCCATCCGGTGCTTCTCCGGGCTCTCCTGTGACATCGGGGACCCGGAGAAAGAATCGTCCGCCGCCGGATGACAACCATAGAGATTTCTGGTAACCAGTCATCTCTATGACCGTCAGAGGCCTGGGTGCGAAGTTATGACGTCACTTCCGGGCTGCGGATGTAAACAAAGCCGCGATCGCGGCTGTCAGCATGAGATTGTGAATTTTTTTTTCGATCTCATGCTTTCCAGCCTGGAGGAGAGATGTGAGGTCTTATTTACCCCACATCTCTCCATAAAGAGGACCTGTCACAATAGATTCCTATTATAAGGGATGTTTACATTCCTTGTAATAGAAATAAAAGTGATAAAAAAAAAAATAAAATGTAAAAAAGTGTAAAAAAAAATGTAAAAAAATAAAAATATAAAACGCCCCTGTCCCCGGTAGCTCGCACTCAGAAGTCCCACCCACATATGTAAACGCCGTTCAAACCACACATGTGAGGTATCGCCACGTGCGTTAGAGCGCGAGCAACAATTCTAGCACTAGACCTCCTCTGTAACGCTAAACTGGAAACCTGTAAAAAAAATTTAAAGCGTCGCCTATGGAGATTTTTAAGTACCGAAGTTTGGTGCCATTCCATAAGTGTGCGCAATTTTAAAGCGTGACATGTTGGGTATCTATTTACTCGGCGTAACATCATCTTTCACATTACACAAAAAAATTGGGCTAACTTTACTGTTTTGTTATTTTTTAATTCTTAAAACTGTTTTTTTTTCCAAAAAAAAGCACCTTGAAAAATTATTGCGCAAATACCGTGCGAGATACAAAGTTTCAACGACCGCCATTTTATTCCCTAGGGTGTCTGCTAAAAAAACATATATAATGTTTGGGGGTTCTGAGTAGTTTGTGATTTTTACATGTAGGAGAGAAGTGCCAGGATAGGTCCGGTATGGAAATGGTTAAATGCCACCACAAGAAAGTTCTCTGTGTGTGAAGAAAATAATAAAAATGTCATTTGGGTTCAGCATTGTATGACCGCCCAATTGTCATTCAAAGTGTGACCGAAAGCTGAAAATTGGCCTGGGCAGGAAGGGGGTAAAAGTGTCCGGTAGGTAAGTGGTTAAAGTAGATTTTTTTTTTTCCCCATAATAATTGCGTTTGAAAAACATTGTGTGATATAAAAAAATTGCACCACCCACCATTTTATTCTCTAGAGCCTCTGCTTAAACCGATATGTAATGTTTGGAGATTTCTAAGTCATTTTCTAGCAAAAAAACCTGTAAGGGGTAATTGTCCATTTATGTCCAGAGGAAGAATAAAAGGAGAGGTACTTACCTGATCCTCCTCCCCGCACCATCCGCACCCCAACACCACAAAGGTGATTGGTGACCAGAGCAGGGTCCATAGTCCTGTATTGGATGTCAGGACACCAAAGGACAGTCCAGCGGGGGATGGTATGGGGGGCACCTCGTGCTGGGGGAGGGGTGGAGGATCAGGTAAGTGAAATGTTTTCTCCTCTCCCCGGGGTAATACTAGTGATTAATCATTACAGAGAGGCTGCAGATGGTTCCGGATGAGCTCCATGTGGGGGAGGGGAACCTAGAAGAAGCGGATTATTCTATAATGAGATCTCACCTATCCCCCCTGAGCAGATAAATCTCCGCTTCCTCTGAGCCCGATCCGTGTAAAATAGAACACAATAAATCCAGAAATCAGCGGCCTGCTTTTACTACCCCCCCAGGTGTAGGATTGGGGTGTAGAGGAGACTCTGATAGTCAGCGATGTTCTATGGTAGAAATCCCCACACTGCCCCCTATAGTACATCACCTTCTCTGATTACCTCTACATAGAGGCACTAGGAAAGGCCTGCTGAATGTGGATGTGTGGTGGTGAGAGGGGGGATGGGCCCCTCAGCACACATCATAATACACATCTTATCATTCCATATAATATCATATAGAGACATAGACCCCTCCCCCTCTGTACCTGGGCGGAGTCATTATGGAGGATCTTCTCACTTTTCCCGGAAATGTCCAAACAAATCCAAACCAATGAGATCGTTCCAAAAAACTGTCTCCTCAACTGCGCATGCGTTGGATTCACAGCCTCCTAATACGCATGCGTCGGATTCAAGGATTCAGTACGATCGCGGAAAAACCGGCCCCTAGTATGCATGCGTCGGATTCCCGGCCGACACATGCGCAGTACGATCGCGGAAAACCCGATTCCCAGTGCGCATGCGTCCGATTCCCGCCCGACGCATGCGCAGGACGATCGCGGCAAAAACGGCCTCCAGTGCGCATGCGTCGGATTCCCGGCCGACGCATGCGCAGTACGATCGCGGAAAACCCGACTCCCAGTGCGCATGCGTCGTATTCCCGGCAGACGCATGCGCAGTACGATCGCGGCAAAACCGGCCCCCAGTGCGCATGCGTCGGATTCCCGCCCGACGCATGCGCAGTACGATCGCGGCAAAACCGGCCTCCAGTACGCATGCGTCGGATTCCCAAACAACGCATGCGCAGTACGATCGCGGAAAACCCGACTCCCAGTGCGCATGCGTCGGATCACCGGCCGACGCATGCGCAGTACGATCGCGGCAAAACCGGCCCCCCATACGCATGCGTCGGATTCCCGCCCGACGCATGCGCAGTACCATCGCGGCAAAACCCGACTCCCAGTGCGCATGCGTCGGATTCCCGCCCGACGCATGCGTAGTACGATCGCGGCAAACCGGCCCCCAGTGCGCATGCGTCAGATTCCCGTCCGACGCATGCGCAGTACGATCGCGGCAAAACCCGACTCCCAGTGCGCATGCGTTGGATTCCCGGTCGACGCATGCGCAATACGATCGCGGCAAAACCGGCCCCCAGTACGCATGCGTCGGATTCCCGCCAGACGCATGCGCAGTACGATCGCGGAAAAACCTAGCCCTAGTACGCATGCATCGGATCAGGGGTATACGCATGCGCACTACGATCGCGGCGAAATCGGCCCCTAGTACGCATGCGCCGTATTCCCGGCCGACGCATGCGCATTAGAGTCCCGGGAATGGTGCATAGTTCAATCCTGTCATCTTTATAATTCGCTGTATGTTCTGTATTTTATCTCTCAGTAAACACAGTGCGGACTCTGCGGTAATCACATTACTCAGCGCCTTCATGTTTCAACCTGAGGGAGAGCAGGAGAAGATCGGATGATAACTGCTAAAAAATCGGAGATTCCGCCCCCCCCCCAAATTGCTATGTTGGTATCTTCCTTCTCTTCAGCGGTCACACAGTTCACTGCGCCCTCTTGTGGTGGCTCCGATCCTCACACCCCCTGTGTACATTCACATCTATGTGATGGCTGTGTGTGTATTCCTAGGTAGTGACAGGACACACAGGAAAGGTGATCACAGGGTGGGGGAGGGGCTCACATTCATCATTATACTAATAAGAAGAGGGATGTGGAGTGTAGATACTACAGCAGGGACTTTTGGTGAGCGGTGAGAAGATCTCTTATTTTATATGACAAAGCGAGTTTGTATCAGTTTTTACTATTTCACACTTTCACACTGCAGCGGCGCTTTGCCGGCGGGTTTGCAGCGCTGCCCTATTGTTTTCAATTGGAAGGGGCGCTTTAGGAGCGGTGAATACATCACTCCTATAGCGCGGCAAAGATGCGGCTTGCAGGACTTTTCTGACCGTCCTCGGGACTTTCACATTGGAGTGAATTGAGCGGCTCTTTCAGGGAGCTATTTTTAGCACTATAACGCCTGCAAAGCGCCTGAGTGTGAAAGTAGCCCAAGGCCCCTTTCACACTAGGGCGGTGGGGGAAGCGGCGGTAAAACACCGCTATTTTTAGCGGTGCTTTGTCGCCAATTTCGCGCCGCTATTCGGCTGCTAGCGGGGTGCTTTTACCCCCCGCTAGCGGCCGAGAAAGGGTTAAAACCACCGTAAAGCGCTGCTGCAGCAGCGGTATATCCGCGCTGCCCCATTGATTTCAATGGCCAGGAGCGGTGAAGGAGAGGTGTATACTGCTGTGTAAGATGCTGCTAGCAGGACTTTTTTAGCGTCCTGCCAGCGCACCCCTCCAGTGTGAAAGCCCTCGGGGCCTTCACATTGGAGACACAGCAGCGGCTCTTTCAGGGCGCTTTGCAGGCACTATTTTTAGCACTGTAGCGCCTGCAAAGCGCCAGTGTGAAAGGGGTCTTATAAAGGTTTTATGAACTTGTCACACAATGCTTGTGTGTTTTTCTCTTTCTTTCTGATGTGGACAGGCACCATATCATATCACCTGAGAGCAAAAAGATGAATGGACTACAGGAGCGCTCATCATCACCCTCGCAGCTGTTTGAGAACTACAAGCCATCAGCTGCAATGGCTGACAGCACTTGTAGTCTATTTATTCACAGAAAACTGAATGAATGACCCCCCTGTGTGGGTGGAACCCCACATGGCTGAGATGTTTTAAAAATTGTGACAGCGAGTGTGGGGAGAATAGTCAGCTGTCACAGAGCGGGAAGTGTTGGCGGCGGGAGGTGGGTACATAAGAACATGTTACACCCTCAATATGTATCATGCACCTAAAGGTGACCTTATCCTTTAATATATAGAAAACCACTATATGTTTATGTTTTGCACTATGAAATGTGTATAAAAAAAGGACCTCACCACCTCCAAGGTCAGGATCTCTTATTGTGGGGGGGGGGGGGGGGGCATTGCAGTTGGCCTATACAGCAGGCCCCCACATGTCATTTTATTGGATGTCTTATTTATTATCCACTCACCGGCTGCAATACGTAAATATACGTTGCGGCTTTGAAGTGGTTTACCAAGGTTATGGTTGGTATATAGTAGCTATAACCCTGGTATTTTTTTTTTCAGTTGGCAATTGTTTCCATAAAAGTGATCCGAGCAGCTGATTAGCTGCTGGATCGCTTTTAGATGCAGTATGGGGGGGGGGGCGCCCTCATCGGAGCAATCTCTCAGCACCAACACAGAGCCCATCCGCATGAGTACCACCCGTGGAGGGGGGGATGTTGGGGTGGTTTGTTTGACGCCCCCCTGGCTAAGGTACCAGCCACCACCAGTATAGACCCCAGATCCCTCCATAAAGAGGACCTGTCATCCCTTTTTTTCTATTACTAGGGATGTTTACATTCCTTCTAATGGGAATAAAAGTGACCCAAAAAAAAGGTACAGTGTAATATTTTTAAAAAATGAATGTGCTACATACAGAGTACAGTTTCAGGTAGTATTCTATATCGAGTGCAGAGTTCAGGGGTGCACTACATACAAAGTTCAGGGATGTGCAGTGTACAGAGTGCAGGGTTGAGGAGTGCGCTATATACAAAGTATGGAGGGTTCAGCTTCCGTTCACATCTCACTTTCACTCCTCCTCGGCTCCACTCCCATCCCCCAACCCTGCACACATCTCTCTCCACAGTCACCCCCCCCAAATCTTCATCATATCTCATCTACCCAGCTCTAGTATCTCCCAGCAGTGTAGGTGGCCTCTCTTTGTCACTTGCAGGTCACAGGATCTGTGCACCCGGGGGATCACAGTGCAGCTTACCACGTGATGCCCCACCCCCACATTGCACCCACATCCCCCTTGCCATGACTGCAGGGCAGGCAGAGATCTGTGAGAGCTGCTGAGAGGAAAGTTGTCCTTGTAATCACAGAACACAGCAGGCTTCTGTGTGTACAAGTGACAGCGGTAAGCTGGGAGGGGAAGGCAGGAGCCGGAGGTGGTGCATGTTCTGGGTAAAAAAAAAAAAACAAACCCTGCGTGCAAGGGCCACATGAAATGGCCAGGGGGGGGGGGGCTGGATTCGGCCCGTGGGCCTTGTGTTTGACACATGTGGCTTCAAGTGACCCTAAGACTACTTGCACACTGAGGCGCTTTGCAGGGGCTATAGCGCTAAATATAGCGCCTGCAAAGCGCCCTGAAAGAGCCTCTCCTCTCACTCTGGTGTGAAAGCCCCGAGGACGGATGGTAAAAAAAAAAAGTCCTGCTAGCCGCATCTTTGAGGCACTGTAGGAGCAGTGTATACACCGCTCCTAAAACGCCCCTGCCCATTGAAATCAACGGGCAGCGCCGCCAAACCACGGCAAAGCACCGCTGTGGGCAGGTTTAACCCTTTATCAGCCGCTAGCAGGGGTTAAAAGCACCCTGCTAGCAGCCAAAAATGACGGTAGAGCGCCGCTAAAAATACCGGCGCCTCAGTGTGAAAGTAGCCTTAGATCCATGACTCTAAAAAGCCAATCACAATCAAGCTGCAATTAGTTTTACAAGTCACAAACTTTTTTTTTTTTTACATTCAAGATGTTTCCAGAACAGGGAGGATTATAACTTTTACTGGTTTCTTTGGGTATTTGTGTCTCCAGTTGTTAGGTGAACAATCCTGACGTTCTCTGCACTCCCAGGACAAGAAAGGATCTTTCTAATAATCACACATATAGCAATAAATGTGCTTTTATTAATGAGAAGATCATCAATTAAATGTCATGTCATGAATTTAAAAAAAAAAAATGTGCTCATTAAGACAGGAAATGGACAGGGAAAGAGCAGTAAAAGTATGACATCCAACCCGTCCTCACTGGATCCCAATCCCAAGTCTCTGAAGTCCAGAACTCCTCTTATTTGCACCCTTTTGGTCTGATAATTATGACATTGTTTGTTCTATTGGTTCAATTAGTGCGCAAAGAAAAAAAAACTAAAACTTCTGATTCTGCTAGAAATCTAGTGAGCAGAACTTCCTGCACACTGTGCCTGTACTGCACTCGGATTAGTTAGAATTGTTCTGTACTATCTCTGAGAAATACAAAACAACTCCGACCTAGGAGACAGGGAGGTGTTCTGTAGTCCTGTCCTAGGGTGAAAAGGCTGCTCCTCTATACAGCATGATGAGTGAGCACCCTAGAACAAGAAGTGTGTTACTGGCAAGAACAGCAGATTTGGGGGAGGGACTATTGCAGCCACCATCTTGAACCAGTAATGTATTCCATTCTTGTTCCTGAGTTTAGATACATATTACAGCTCTTCTTTCAAAGACTCGTGTCATGGCACGGACATTTACATAACTTGTATGGCGGTAGGTGCCGATACAACCAAATGTGCCTAATTCAGACAAGCATTGTGAGTGTTGCTGTAACACTGCTGACATTTGCAACAAAATCATGTAGGTCTTACTACCACCGCTTCCCGCACATGGTCTAGTGTGGGGCTCGACCAATCCCAGGCACTGGGGTGAAATTGCAACTAGAAATTGTCAGGCCATTAACTGTTCCACTCTCACTCCTGAGCTGCCAGCTCCGCTACAGCATCCTTTGTTTGGCTGGCGAGAGCAGGTGGGGAGTCGGGGGTCACATGACTGGTGGTAAAGTGCAGTTCAACGCCACTGACCAACTAAGCTCCAATCCTGACTCAGAGATGCAACATGCAGCTCTTCAGTCAGTTTGATGTTGCATCTCTGAGTCAGGATCGGAGCTTAGTTGGTCAGTGGGGGTGACGAGAAAAGGGGGGGAGCTTTCGTGGACAGGCCCGTCCATTGCTGCTGATTTTTTTGGGCCGTCCCTTTGCTGAATATATGGGGCTGCCCAATTCCTATTGGCCCAAGCCTCGGCCATGCAGTTCCAGGCAGCTGGTTCCTAGATTCAAAGCAAATTTGTCAAGCCCTGGTCTAGTGCCCAATCACTCATACCTTTCCCCATTCAGTTGCCAGCTAGGGGATGACACAAAAGAGGCAGACATATTGACTGATGTCATTATATGGCTGGGTGGAAGTTCAATCATGCTGAGCAGCACTGAAGACAGACGGGCTGATTTAATTAAACTGGAGAGTGCAAAATCTGGTGCAGCTCTGCCTAGAAACCAATCAGCTTCTAGTTTTTATCATCAAAGCTTAAAGTGTTTGTAACCTTTATAAATCAATTCACTGTCAGTCCCTCTCCTTTATCAGGTGATAATGCACAGTGTAAGTGCAATAGATGCCTCTAAAAAACATTTTTTATTTTAAAGAGATCTTCAGGCCGGTCACATGACTCCCTGCTACTCCGATCCCCGGGCTACAGCAGGAGGGGCCAAGCTCTCACTCTGATGTTAGCCAGGAGGTCACATGACCAGCATGCTGGCTGCTCTGCCCCTCCCGCTGTAGCAGAATGACCGGGAGTCACATGACCAGCTTGAAGATATCTGAAAAAAAATTTATTTAGAGGCTTCGTTTTCAATAAATACTTGCACTGTGAGTTGTCGCTGCATAAAGGAGCTGACAAGGACGAAGAGGACAGAGAGCTGCGGATGACGGAGGTATGTAGTAAACTGACCACGAGGTCAGGGCTCAGCAGCCATTAAAAACCAAGGTCAGTTTCCAGAGGAGGGCAGTGCCAGGCAGGTTTTTTTTACAGTTTAGTGATGGGAAGGTTAGAGAGCACAAGCACTGTACTGCTTAACCTGCTATAAGGGAACAGGATCCATTTTTTTGGGTTACAAACTCTATAATTGAACAAGCTAAAAAGGTAGAAGCTGATTGGCTACCATGCACAGCTGCACCAGATTCTGCTCTCTCCAATTTTAGTAAATCAACCCTCATAGTATGGACTATCCCACCACCTCCTATGTCAGATTTAGGTAGATCTAAATAGACAGATTTAGCTGGTACAAACAGGTACATGAATGTCACACACAATAACAATTTCAGTGCAGAGTGTCTACAAAACTCTTTATGAATTCCTCCCATACTTCTCAATCAACTGCATCAAAGAAAAAAAAAGCTGTCAAGGGCCAAGTTGTACTCAGCCATAGTGATGTGGAGAAACCTTTACAGTAAAATAATACAAGACTCAAAGAAACAAATAGTGGATTTTATTGTGGTAGGAAGGAACAATGTGTGTATTCCTTCATTGTCAGGACAGTTAGATAGAGAAGACATTTTATACAGAAGTACCTGAGTTACTCTAATAAATATTGTCCATCTTTTAAAACATCTCTCACTATAAGGAGGACAGATTGGATGGAGTGTTGGAAGAGGCTCTGCTGCCGCTGGATAAAGCCCCAATACAGGAACACCCTCCAGGATTTAACCGGTTTGTCCTTTACCCGGCATAGAATGAAATGCTTTCTTCCTACAAAACATTTTTCCAGGGACGTAAAATAGAACATAGATGTCAGGACACCTAGGTTTTACAATGACATGTAAATGACCTTTAAATGACTTTTTATATACAGTATATACACATTTAGATAAGATTTAGAGTCTTTTTCACTGCAAATATGATATCCTTTACTTGGGGTGTGCAGTTTTCTTCCAAGGTCTTGGCATAAGGCATGGGAAGATCAGCTCCAGTTACACGGAACACAGGAGAAACCAGGTAATTGAATGCAGGACCTAGAAAAGATTAATAAATAAATATGGTATCTTAAGACAAGACAATTGACACTGACATAAAATGTAAATTCCAAGGAAGGAAAGAAGGGAAAAAAAAAAAAGGGGGCGGGCTTCACAGTGACTGATCACTGATAGCCAATCAGAGGCCATCACAGCAATCAGGTGACCTAGAACCAGCCGCTCCGAGTCCTGATCGTTAGAACGGGGCTCTCGGTGAGATCCCGGTCTCTGTGCTGGGAGCGGGCCATGGGAGATACAAATATGCCGCATATTTGTGTACAGTGGGCAGGAAGGGGTTAAGCAAACACTTCACACTGCTACTGGAAAAGGCCATAACCTCTTGGCTTTATCAGCAGTGGAGCTGTGAAAGGTGGTGCTTGATCTGTATTTTATCAGTCAGTGGCATTAAATAAATATCTAGCTTAAATAATATCTAGCTATTACAGCAGATAAACAAAAATTGATTGCCAGGATGGTAATTTTCCCCTGCGGCCACCTGCGTGGCTTGGCCCTTTCTTCATCATCATGACACTGTTATAGAGATGATGAAGGCTGGAGGTTCATATAAGGGGAAAAAAAAAAAGAAGAGAGAAGATCGTTCTGAATGTAGGAAAGAGACTCCATCCTGCAGATACTAAATCTTGTGTGACACTTTGAATGACAAGTTATTGTTTGGTTTTATTTCTGTAATAAGGGACAGCTCAGAAATGTTACCATGCAATAAAATAATTACTTCCTGGGTGAAGTGAATAGACAATGCAGGTTTGTAGGCTCCCAAGACACAATCAAATATATAAGTTAGCAAGTGGGAAATGCATAAAGGGTTCTGTGTATATCTGTGTGCACTCACACATCTCATCATAGATCTATCAATCCATTTATCTTCCACACATGTTTGAGTGTTTGAAGTGCACGCAGCTTTAGTAGTAGAGGTCGACCGATATGGGTTTTTCCCTGGCCGATATTTAGAATTCAGGGCGGCTGATATATGATGCCCATTTTTGCAGCCACTTTTTGTAGCCGATTTTTCCTTTTTTTTTGGCAGGTGACACTGGTTGCCACTGATAGGTGACACTGGTTGCCACTGATAGGTGACACTGGTTGCCACTGATAGGTGACACTGGCAGGTTTCACACTGAGCCGATTTGTCAGTTACACTATATGTAACAGAATGCAGAGAGAGACCAGCTGTCAGAATTCAGCGGTGATGTCGGGATGGGCGGGACCCTGCAGCTAACACCAGACAATGATTGGGCTGCTTAAGAAAGGGGCAGGGCCACATACATGTAGCGGCCTGCCCAGATCCCATTGGCTGGTGTTTGATAGCTGCTGGGTCCCACCCACCCCCGACATCACCGCTGAATTCTGACAGCTCCTCTCTCTCTCTGCATTCAGTTGCAAATGTCAGTTTCACACACTGAGCAGCAAAACTGCCAGTGGAGTGTGGGGAAGGGAGGAGTGCAGTCAGTAATCGGCCAAATTTGCACCAAAAAAAAAAAAAAAAAGGCAAACCTCTATTTACTGGGTCAGTAGAATAGCATGTGTGAAATGGAGAACGCAAAAACAATTCCAATAAATCTATAAATAAATAAAAGTATTAGTGCCAAGCTTTACTCCAGCTGGTATAGATAGCGGCACCATGATGTGTATTAGGAGACCTTTTCAGAGACATGTAAATACACATCTTCATTGTAGTCTTACCTTCCATAATCCTGGCACAGATTTCAGCTCCTACACCAAACTGAGGCCACCCTCCCTCGATTGTGACCAGATGGTTGGTCTTCACAATGCTGGCCTCTATAGTTTCAATGTCCATTGGTCGGATTGTGCGTAAGTTGATGACCTACAAAAAAGGACAAGGATTTAAGGCCTCATGCACACAGGACATTTTTATTAACCTCTCCTAGAAGCCAGCAGCGTTTTTTGCAGAAAAAAATGCCTGACGTTTGTGAAAGTGTCTAAGCTTTTACAGGCATCAAGCTCTTGGAACATTAATTCATTTCATTGGCCAGAATAATTCAATTTATTCAGGCCAGTGAGATGAATTAATGCTCAAGCACTAGCTTTTAGGTGCGTTTAGCAGAAGCAAGTGTTTTTTCTGCCCAAACGCTGCTGCTCCTGGACACACCAGTAATGGGTTTATTTCCCCCTCTATAAGCCTCTAAAAGCTCCTGCCACTAAATGCTGCTAAAAGCCTATGTGTGCTTGGAGACACAGACCAACATGGAGGGGTGTTTAGATGCAGGAAAACAAACAAAAAAAAAAACACACCCACACCAGATGCCCCTAGAAGCAGCTGTTCCTAGATTGGAAGCTCTAATGAGCAGGGCCCTCTGATTCTTCCTGTATTGAATTGTACTGTCTGCCCTCATGTTGTAAAGCGCTGTGCAAACTGTTGGTGCTATATAAATCCTGTATTATAATAATAATAATAATAATAGTATCCAGTGTTCATGAGGCCTTAAAGTTATAGTAACAAGTGCTACAACTGTATGTTACAGAAAATATTTTAGCTTTACCACAAAAGCACATGATGTACAGTACTGTGCAAAAGTTTTTGACAAAATCAATGATAGTATATACTAGGGAGTCCCATGTGTGAGCCACTAATGTTCACAAACTACATAATAATGATAACTAATGTAATGCAAATTAAGAATGCTTTCAGACATAAAGTGTTTATAGTTTAACAATTAACAAAATTGAAAGTAAATGAACAGAAGAGAAATTCAAATTTGGTGTGACTACTCTTTGGCTTTAAACAGCATCAATTCTTCTCGGTACACACAGTGCGCAGTTTTTGAAGGAATTGGGCGGGTAGGTTGTTGGAGAACACAGGCTGCCCCAATTCCTTCAGTCTTATCACAGTCTAAGCAACCTGATATCAAAAGTTTATTACTTTTTACAAATTTTTCTAGTAACATTTTTTATTTTATTTTTTTCTTCAATTACAATACTGTTCTATGACCTATTGACTATACATTTACAATGTATCACTTACTGTATATTTGATATGCAATATTCTCTTGTATCACCATATTTTTCTAAATAAAAAGTTTGTATACAAAAATCCTTCAGTCTTTTCATGTTAACCCATGACAGACTTGATGTTGAGATCAGGGCTCTGTGGGGGCAAACTATCTCCTCGTTCTTCTTTACACTGAAGACAGTTATGTTTTCTATATCTCCATTTTCACTTTTATGTCATTTTTATGTTTCCATGCATAGGACGTGGAATCAAGGGTTTGCATGAAAACATAGGAACTGGGTGCAGAAAAATGGCAGCAGGTGCTCTGGACTGATGAGTCAAAATGTGAAATATTTGGCTGTAGCGGCAGGCAGTTTGTTCGGAAGGACTGGAGAGCGGTACAATAATGAGTGTCTGCAGGGAAGAGGGAAGCATGGTGGAGGTTCCTGCAGGTTTGGAGCTGCATTTCTGCAAGAGGAGTTGGAGATTTGGTCAGGATCAATGGTGAGAAATACAGTCAGATACTTATCCATCATTCTATACCATTAGGGAGGTGTGTGAATGGCCCCAAATTTATTCTGCAGCAGGATAACGACCCCAAACATACAGCCAATGTCATTAGGAACTGTCTTCACCGTAAAGAAGAACAAGGAGTCTGAAAAGACAGAAGGATCTGAGGCAGCCTACATCCACAGAAGATCTGTGGTTAGTTGCCCATGTTGTTTGGAGCAACCTACCTGCCGAGTACTTTCAAAAAAAAAAAAAAAAAAAGTTTGCATGCGTACCTAGAAGAATTGAAGCCGTTTTAAAGACAAAAGGGGGGTCACACCAAATACTGGATTTGAATTTCTCTTCCATTCATTTACTTTCAATTTTGTCAATTGATAAGAAACGATTAACACTTCTATTTCTGAAAGTATTCTTAACCTCCCTGGCGGTATGATTATTTCGGATTTTAGGTGCTGAAAGCGGTACAATTATTTTGCATGGAAATTTGGCGTTTTATATTGTAGGCCTGTAATTCTTAACAATAACACACTTAAATCTGTCCAAACAAGAGTCTAGTAGATATCCCGGGTATGATAAAGTTTGAAACACAAAAACATAAATTATAATATAATAAAAAAAAAATAATAATTAAAAAAAATAAAAATAAATAGTAATAAAATAAATTTCCACACGATTCACTATCGCTCAATTCTGCAAGTGTTCTAATTTACTATCGCTGTTTTCTAGCTGGTCTAAAGCCATTTTTGACGTAAAGGGACACTTTTTGGTTGCTATGGACAATCTCCAGTTTCCAGGCAGAAAGAACAGTATATGCAATATAAAACTGCATGCAGGGCATGGGCCAGAGCACTGGGGACAAATGGGATGTGAAATGATTTCATACAGTACTGTAATCTGTAAGATTACAGTACTGTATGTGTTATGCTTTTTACATTTTTTTGAATTTGCCGCCAGGCTCCGCCCCCGTGCGTCGCGACGCTGGCAGGGAATGGAGCCTGGCACAGAGAGGCTTCAGAACAGGACACAGCCCACGGACACTGCAGGGGACATCGCAGGATCCTGGGGACAAGGTAAGTAAGGAGGCACCAGGATCCTGCGATGCAATCCCGAGTGTGGCTCGGGGTTACCGCTAATAGTCCTGAATTTTAACCCTGAGCCACACTCGGGAAAACCGCCAGGGAGGCTACAGTGTTACTAAACCCACAGCAGTAAAATCAGTCTGTATAACAAACATGGTTTGCTGCATATACAAACTGTGGAAGGGGTTAATCTTTGGCCATCTGTAAAAAGGCTGTTTGATCCTGTCTTCTCTGATCATCCCTTTTTCCACAGTCCCCAAGCCATCTCTGGATAGTACAGAGGATAGGGGACAAGCTGCACATGCTCGGTTTGGTGTGTATTGCTAGAGAGTTTGTTTTTCTTGGGGAGAGTGCATGTGATCAGCACAGGGCCAATCAGCACTGTCGAGACAGAGGGTCAGGGGTCATGCAGCCTCATAGGACAGTCATGGGAGAATGAAAACTCCTCCTACAAGACTGCTCAAACTGCTAATGGGAAAAAAGGTATTTAGCAGTTTCTATTTACTAAAATAATCACATTTCCATGTTCTGTGTACTGTGGGAGACCAGATATAGTGAATGCAGAGTCCTGGGTTTAGTAACACTTCACAGCATATTTTTCACGCCTTTTTAGAACTGAATCTTTTGGTTATAATAAACGCTTATAAAAATGCTCATTTATGCAGATATTGTTACATTCTTACCTCACAATCAATCCCTTCCTTTGCCAGCACTTTGGCAGCCTCTATACAGTGACCCACAGGACGAGAGTGAGCGACCACAGTGATCTGACTGCCTGTAGATACAGCAAAGACATGTGATACATACAATGTATACAGTTCTTATTTTGTTAGCACTGCTCATGCCTAGACTTCCAAGCCACCAGCAACCTCCCCCCTTCACAATGATCCAAATGAAACTTGCAGTGGCGGTCTAAGCTGAGACAGCGATCTCCCCACCGATTGAAGGAAAGGGAGCCGGCTTCAGTGCACCATTCAGAGATGTAAGAGCATTATCAAAGAGAAGAAAAGGCGGCACATTTATCTACTTACTAATGCACTGCACTGGTGAGCGGCACCTTTTCTTCTTTGATAATCCCTCCCATGACTGTAAATGCACACAGACAGTGGGGTTACTATCCAGCAGTTTTCACTTTTGATCTGGTGAGATTTTTCTACTATCAGGAATAAGAGGTAGAGGTCTGGTGGAGGGAGCAGATAAAGGCTGTGGCCAGAACACTCTAAGGGCTCATTAACACTTGCTTTGACTTCACAAAGCGCATACCGCTTCATCATGCATTTATGATGTGGTTTTGATGCTTCGGTGGTGCTTTGATGAAGCTTCAGTGAAGTGTTGGACATGTTTCCGTAAAGCTCTTTTGAAGCCTGTGTGTGTTATTCTCACACACACACACACACACACACACACACACACACACACACACAAATTTCTCCAAAGCAAAGCTGAATTAAAGAATCTCAAAAGCCGCTGGTGCTTCAAACAAGCTTTGTCAGAGTTCTAGGGAGGCTTTCAGGACAGTTTGAAGCACCAATAAAGCGACATGGGTTATAATTTTTGAAGTCAAAGCAAAAGCAAGGTGTAAACAGGACTGTAAGCTAACCATTTTATTTGGGGACCGTGGTTTTGACTGGTGTTCAGAGAGCTTTAACAAAGCGTGTCCAAAGCCTTGTTTTGAAGCAAGTGTAAACTAGCCCTAACAAAGAAAAGAGAACGGCGCCCTCTAAATGCAGCGTGTTTTACAATAGGTTTAATGTAAATGGAATAAAAACACTCACATGGGAGCAGTGATTTTCCAGCGTTATTACTAGAAATACATATAGAAAAAACGGGTCATTTGACACTGGCAGGAACCTTCAAAGTGATATTTGTCTGCGGGTGTTCAATATACCACCTAACTTTGTATTTGCGAGCGTTTGCATAAGCCAGATAATGAAGTAAGCTTCCACTGAAGCCTACTCACACGGGCCTTGGTAAGGGAAGGGATTTTACCCCCCCCCCTATTCATCTGCTCTCCTCACAAAAAGCTCACCTATTCAATAGTGCTGCTGCATTACGCTCTTCTACTCTCCATAACTGTTTCCATACCAGGGGACTTCCATTACTATTCAAGACTACTCCTGCAGCCACCCGTGTATATATTAGTCTGCTCCCCCTTTGTCATTGTATCAGGGCAGGTACTGTATCATTTGGTGTACTAACCAATACTGCTCTCTATGAACTGAAGATTATTTAGCTTATTGAAATTTATTACAGTCGACCACCTGCATTATTTTTCTTTAGTTTGTACTGTTAGCTGCCAATAGTGGGTGAATGTTTGATTGACCGAGGGGTGTTGTTCGTGGTGATCACCTATTCCATGATAACGTTAACATAAATTTTAAATTCTATGGTGGAGGTATTGTGGTATCTCATATTTATTGTGGGTGGAATTGATTTTTTATCCCCAATAAAGAATCCTGTTTACTATATTTGATGGGTGTTCCCCTCTATAGAATCCTTTTCCCAGCCCCTTGGGGTTCTTTCTCCTGCCTTCTTCCTGTCCCCTGTTTTTTTTTTTTATGTTATTAGAAATACAGTAGTTCATCCGCATAGTCCCCTAATGGTGTTTAATTCACGGGCCGATGGGAACGATCATCAAATCCTGTGGCTGTCTGGTCATACTGCATGCACACAGCGCTTCTGGGAGGCTGGGATGAAGATCGTGGATGCTCCGTGATGTCGTCACATCCGGGAACGGGGTCGGCAGGCAGTGCTTCACGTTTGGAGCATGCGTGCTCCTTCCTCAGGCTCATGTGCCCGGATGTGACATCACGGAGCATCCACGAGGTGAGTGTTTTTAATCCATTTACATTAAATTTATTGTAAATCACGCTGCATTTAGAGGGCGCCGTTCTCTTCTTTGTTTTGTTCGAGCCTCTTCTAGCCTCCGTACTCTTCTTTTATGGACTGGCAGCCTTCTATATATTCAGCAACTATTATCCTTACATGGACATATTTATTATGGATTTGTTTTGAAATACCCATATTCACCACCAAGTTCCCCTCTCTCTGTTTATGTCCCCCTTTCAGCTACTAATATACGGCCACATCCAGAGTGTGCCATATTAACCCCTTGTTTTTAAACTAGTCCTAAGGGTGCAGTTTATCTCCATTCCCTTTACAGCCAGTGTCCGGAGTGACAGACCTGCCACTACATTTAAGGATTTATGTACATTTGTACAATAATTAACAAAAAATTAGTTAGAGTTTATAACCCTACTGTTAAGGAAAGGTTTTGTAAAATCAGTGGCAGACACTGGATAACTTCCTATATAAGTATTGGGCAGAAATGGTATAAAACATCCAGAAAAAAAGAAGTGTGTACCTGGCCGTTCAATCTTTGCTTTACCAATAGGAACAACAAAGTCTTTAGACTGAGCTTCCTCGGACAGTTCGAATGGAACACCGTACATCAGTTCATTCTCCAAAAAAACCACTGTAAAGAACAAAAAAAAAAAAAAAAAATACAATTTAAAGGACCTCATCGAATCGATGAAGGGGAGTACTTGTCTGTTTGAATCCCTGTCAATCTTCTCACCTGGATTATCATCTCGGATTGAAGCTTTCAGCAGACCCTTTGCATCTACGGCATTCCAGGGACTCACGAACTTCAGTCCTGCACAGTGCCCATACCAGGCGGCAAAGCACTGAGAATGCTGGGCAGCCACACCGGCCGATGCTCCGTTGGGTCCCCGGAAAACGATTGGGACAGGGACGCGCCCAGCTGACATGTAATGGGTCTTAGCAGCAGAATTAATGACTTGATCAATGGCTTGCATGGAGAAGTTAAATGTCATAAACTCACATATTGGCCTCAATCCAGCCTGTAGGAATAAAAAAGAGTTAATATACAAATATCTGCACCAAAGCAAATGGAGTTCAGTGATCTGTAATGGACACATACCATAGCAGCACCAACAGCGATACCTGCAAATCCCATCTATCAAAAAAAAAAAAAGTCAACATTTATACATCTGACATAGAATAAGAACATTACTTTTTGTCAGCTTTTGATAAACCAGCTACACCAACACCCTAATTCAGCAGATGGCACAAAATTACAGTTTTACCTAGAAGTATGAAATGACTTCTGCCGCAGACAGCTCTTGGTTATTCTACTTTATTTTAAGAAATGTAAAATTAACAAGATTTCCCCCAATAGTTTTCCAGGACAGCCTTCTAACAATAGATTCCGCAATCTATTTCCTCAAAATTATCAGAAAAGCAGATAAAAGCCCCTTCTGCCAACATCTTCCATTAATGCCAAGTGGAAGGAACTACAGAGTAAGAAACTAATTTAGCAAGAACAAGGAAACCAGTGACTGAGATATAGGAATGCGGTCCTGGAAGATTCCTGAGAAGACCCATTACTAATGAAACATTAAAGCCTAGGTTTAGTAGGGAATAAATCAATCAGCACAAGGGACATTACTTGTCATCAAGTAGGATGTGTCCCTTGTGCTCCTGTCTGCTCTGTTAGCTGAAATTCTCCTTCATGGAGCAGAAAGTGTTAATAGAACTGAAGATGCTGCGACTGTCACGCCATCAAGAGTCCCTGACTACACCCGAACTTCCATTCATAGAAGCCGTACTACAGCTCCTAAGAACGACATGGACCTTTCCAGCAATCACTTGTCCTCCATTTATAGTTCACTGTGACACTAAGTTCTACTTTAGCAAAGGGAATGACATAGTGTGGGGGGGGGGGGGGTGCCTTTACACATAGCAGTATAAATACAGCTGTTCTGTGAAGCCCTCAGAGGTTTGTTAGAGAACCTTAGTGCACAAACAGCATCATGAAGGCCAAGGAACACACCGGACAGGTCAGGGATAAACTTGTGGAGAAGATAAAAGCAGGGTTCGGCTAAATAAAAAAAATAAATAAATAAAAAATCCCAAGCTTTAAAACCGAATCCGGTTTTAAAGCTTGGGATTTAAAACCGAAACCGAATCCGAAAATGAGAGCATGAATCAGAGAAGCCAAATACAGGGCAATCTTAGAAGAAGACCTGTAAAAGACCTGAGACTGGGGGGAGAGGTTCACCTTCCAGGAGGACAACGAAACATACAGCCAGAGCTACAATGGAATGGTTTAGATGAAAGCATTATCATATAATAGAATGGCCCAAAGTCCAGACCTAAATTCAATTGAGAATCTGTGGCACGACTTGAAAATTGCTGTTCAGACTTTTTCCATCCAATCTGATAGAGCTTGAGCTGTTTTTCAAAGAAGAATGGGCAGAAATTTCACTCAAGATGTGCAAATCTGGTAGAGACATCCCCAAAAAGACTTGCAGCTGTAATTGCAGTGAAAGGAGGTTCTACAAGGGTATTGACTCAGGGGGGCTGAATACAAATGTACCCCACACTTTTCACAGATTTGTAAAAGATTTGGAAAACAAATGTATCATTTTCCTTCCACTTCACAATTATGTGCCACTCTGTGTTGGTCTATCAGATAAAAATAGATTTGTGTTTGGTTGTAACATGACCAAACATGGAAAATTTCAAGGGGTATGAATACTTTTTCAAGGCACTGTATCTGTGAACATGGCACAACTTCAGGGATTTGGAAGGACTCAGAGATGGAATCTGACCTGAGCAAAAAATGCTTTATCCAGTATACTTCTTACCACACATTACCTCAGATATAGGAGTATCCATAATCTGTTTGTCACCATACTTCTTCCAAAGTCCCCTACTGATCTAAAGGAAAGAGGGGGAAACGACGGTACTGCATGGATTCCGAACTAAACACACTAAGCACCTTTTTTTTTTTTTTTTTTTTTTGAGCCTGAACACAAAAAGTGCTGACAGAGAACACCTAGAAATGTTATTGTGCTTTGAAAGATTTACCCAAGTTCTTAATTTTTTTTTTTTTTCAGAATTAAAAAAGCCCTTTCTGTACCTACACAGCCTCATAGCTGTATATCTGCAGCTTTAAATCATCACTGTGGGGTTATTTACTAAAACTGGAGAGTATGAAATCTGGTGCAGCTCTGCATAGAAACCAATCAGATTCCAGGTTCTATTGTCAAAGTTTAACTGAACAAGCTGAAATTAGAAGCCGACTTGTTTCTATGCACAGCTGCACCAGATTCTGAGTGCTCCGGTTTTAGTAAATCTGCCCGTTCCTGCGACTGCTAGTCTCACGAGATTTGTAGTGAAGTTTGGAGATGACACGACTGTTCACAAAAATATATATGGTACTGTCCCTATCAGATTATCGGTCAGTCTGGAGGGAAACCAAGGAGAATAAACCTGCGGCTGGGCCAGAAGGTTAAGTACAAAAAAAAAAAAACACACAGTAGGGCCCAACACATGGGAAAATCCAGTTGCATGATATTCAAGAAGGACAAAATAGGTTTATTCCTCTCAAGGCCTTTCAAATAATGTATTTACACTCTGCATCTGGTTACAGTTGTTTTATTAAGCTTGCCACTACTTTGTTGGCTTGTTTCCAATAGTGCCTTTTATGCGACTTTGTTTTTATGTGTAATAGTCTCTTCCTTTTGAGAATGAGGTATCCTTTTTTCCCCCATATTATCTCTCCATCTATTCCCCCACAGACTTGAGAAAGAAGTGTGTTCCTCTGAAATGTGTTGCCAGCCACTACCCATTCCTCAGCTACCTGAAAAAGCCGCTCTGCATAGCATGTATGTGGAGAGCTGCAAGTTTGTGCTCTTTATCTTTGCCTTCAGCCTTTTTGCGATATCATCTGTACTATATCTTGTTCTACTATAACAATTACTATCATTCCTTGCCCCTTGTCATCCTTGGCACGGACAAACCATTGGACCTTCACTCAGTGTACACAGAAGACTGAACTGCTATTTACCATCTAGTGCCTTCTGCCTCCTGAGGCTGACAGCTCTCCCCATAATGAACCTTTTTTTTGTGGCCAGTCCCTGATCCATAACTGGTTCAGCTGTACATCAAGGTTTTGTAACTTTCTACAGTCATAATGCAAGCTGCTGATTCAGCACATAGTTTCCTTGACATCTCTCCTTGCACCGATTCGCAGCCAGCTGTGATTTCCGGTTTCTGGACTTACAGACTGAACTTTCTAATCTCTAAGACAGTGAACATCAGAGCCTGAGTATTGACAGCTCCCCCCTCACCTAGACCACACTCTGCAGATTTCTGTTATACACAGGCCAATCTGTTGGATCCTTGTTAGGAGTGCACACTGCAGCCCTTTCACAGCCTCCCTGTATCTAGTCTTCATCCTGAAATCGCTCACTACTACTACTACTACTACTACTACTACTACTACTACTACGACTACTACTACCACTCATGAAACAATCTGCTGGGTCTCAGTCCTGCAGTTTTACACACTCCCCACCGGTGTTTACAGCTATGACTGACAGCTGACAATTCTACCCATCTTTCCTCTGTGGCCAATTGTGGAGCCACAGATGTGCACATGGACCAGTTTCTCTGACACTATGGGGTTGATTTACTAAAACTGGAGAGTGTAAAATCTAGTGCATTTCTGCATAGTAATCAGCTTCCAGGTTTTATTGTCAAAGCCTAATTGAACAAGCTGAAGTTAGAAGCGGATTGGTTACCATGCACAGCTGCATCCGATTTTGACCTCTCCAGTTTTAGTAAATCCACCCGTGTTTCAGTTTACTTACGGTCCTTCTTGCGTATCATACAATTGTGAATTGTTTGGTCTTTTTTGCAAATTATTTTGACAATAAAAATGTCCAACAAACCACATCCAGACACGTTTAGCAGCAAGGATCATAGAGCAGAAGGGGATCAAATAAAAATAAAAAAGTCACAATACTCTGTAAGAGATATGATAATGCATAATGGTAACAAGTACAAATCATCAAAAGAGAGAAATAGGGAAGCCAGAATCACAAGCACTCCTCCATATGGAGCAGGGGGCCATGAAATGGTCATTTAACCCTGAATTTAATGATCCTTGTGCCAGGCAATACTGTTTTTTGTATTCACTATTCCTGTCGCTATAAAGAAAACTTTACACGAGGCCTTGCAAGGATTTTTTTTTTTTTACTTTGACTTATTTTGTGGCTGTATTTCCCTCCACCTCTCTTGTGGGTTCTTGAATAATCTCCCACCAATCACCAGTCATTGTGGGCAGCTCTGACATGATGAAGCAAGGCCCTACCTCTAATGCCGCGTACACACGAGCGGACTACACGTCGGACTGAACTCTGAAGGACTTTTCGACGGAGTTCCGACCAAACAGACTTGCCTACACACGATCCCACCAAAGTCCGATTGTTTCGACTGTGATGACGTACGACCAGACTAGAATAGGGAAGTTCATAGCCAGTAGCCAATAGCTGCCCTTGCGTCGTTTTTGGTCCGTCAGACTAGCATACAGACGAACGGATTTTTCTATAGGAATCAAGTCCATTGGAAAGATTTAAAACTTGTCCTATTTCTAAGGTCCATTGGATTTTTAGACAGAAAAGGTCCGATGAAGCCCACACACGATCGAATTGTCCGACGGATTTGTTCGGTCGGACCTTTGACAAGATAGCTGCATCTACTCAGAGAATAAAGCATGTAATGAGGAAAAGCTTGGCTGTAGGGAAAGCACAGACAATACTGGTGATGACTAGTCCTTTGACCTCTGCCTGTTTTTTTGGGCTCAGCTTTCACAATAGAAGTCTTCTGAAATAGGTCAGCGCAAAGATAGCAGTGTGTTACTATACATATAAAATAGATATTAATGATCAAACTTGGTGTCACTTTTGGGTTGATTCTGTTTTATTCATCTTAGACTCGGATGTAATGGCCCGTGTAACAGAGTTCCCAAATCCTAATACTGCCAACATGATGGGATTTCACTCACCTAATTGAAATTTTCATTAATTTTATATAATGAAGAAGTCAACTGAGTGAGGCTTGATCAGAGTCATCAATAAAAGTAAGGCCCCTTTCACACGAGGCGGACTCCGTTTCTACGGAGCCCGCCTCGGTCCGCCGGCTCAGCGGGAGATCTGTCCGTTGATCTCCGCTGAGCCGGCGGATGACAGGTCCCTCTCTGCTCACTGAGCGGGGAGGGGCTTGTCAGGCGCCGCTGACGCCTATGGAGGGATCGGATGAAAACGGACAGGATGTCCGTTTTCATCAGATCTCACCCGATCCGCCAGCGACGGACCTGGACGTAGAGCCATCCGTCTGCTTTTAGCGGATCAGACGGGGTCGGATGTCAGCGGACATGTCTCTGCTGACATCCGACGCTCCATAGACTAACATGGAGCGCCCGTTCAGGTCCGCCGTCAAAACTGACAGGCGGACCTGAACGGTCCGATCGTGTGAAAGGAGCCTTAGACTTGTGGGAGATGAGTGATTGCGGCGGAGGGGAGGAAATGATCGGAGATATGGTTTTTGGACTTTTGTCAGCTTTCATTGGTTTCCAGAAACTAAAATAATCCACCTATGTACTCTACCTTATAGGCTCCATCGTATTGTGCAACTTCCTCTCCTAGCATAAACACCCGCTCGTCTCTCTCCAGCTCTTCATCCAAAGCCTGGTTCAGAGCATCCCGAACAGTGATCTAAAACAAAATCATTTTTTTTTTCTAAAGAAATTATTTACATTTACAAAGAAAGAAAGAAAAAAAACAACATGTACTGAAAGATTAAAGAAATATTCAAAAAAAATTATACATCAAAGCTCCAGCCATGAAAATTGGCTGAAAATTGTCAATTTGCTAAATCATATTTCTGTCACTTTTCTTCTTTCCTGTGTGCAGTTGTTTCTATTGTAGGAGAACCAATGGCAGCTTGTCGGGGTCTATCAGAGGATACATAACTGATGTATTCAAACTGGAGTAAAAGATATATTTTCCGCTTTTTAATTTTCCACATTAGTCCTGGTTCACACTGGTGTGTTGTGGGAAACCCTGCGATTCAGTGCTGGTTCCCACATCGCACACTGACATCTACAAACCGCTGGGGGTGTCAATGTAAATGTAATGACACCCCCAAATCGGGTCGCAGATCGCAGTGCGAAATGTTAAATGGTGCAGGAATCAGATCACATAGGTTTGCACACCCACGAGATCCGATTCCAGTGCGGACAAAAAAAAAAGTCCTGCACCATTTTGGTGTGAATGCTATGCGATTTCAGCCATACAATTTGTATGGCTGAATTTGCATCACACAGACATCGCATGTGATCTGCACAGCAATGCGATGCGAATCACATGTGATGTCTGATCACAATATTGTGAACCTAGCCTTTCCCTGAGGGATAAGATCTCAGGTCAACAGGTGTTTTCCTGCATTTAGAAAGCAACAGGCACAAGTCAACAAAAATCCCACTGATTGAGTGTTACACATGGCGGTTCAGAAGCTGGGTTTGAGTTGAATTGTATTTCATTTTGGGCAGCATGTACTATTGAGGTGCGTTTGAATTGCAAGCAAAACAGATCACTTTTTGCCTTTGCTAGTCAAAAGCTGTGTTTTCCACTCAAACAGCAAGTGTACCTTTCGAACAGAACCCCGGTTGACACGAGTTCTACAATCCGATTATACAATCTCTGTACAATCCACTTTAGATTTAACAACACTATGTAACATGAGGACCCACCTAATCTTTCCAGTCAATTTGCATCCAATCAGACAGGCCCTTGTACTACGTAGTTGTTGGTAGATCTAAAGAAGATTGTAAGGTATGTATCAAGCATTAGGGCCGGGTCAGACTAGTGATCCTGTTGTTGATGGCGGCTCCTTAGATAAATAGAACACTTACCTGACTCTACAGAGCTGCTCCTGCGGTGGCCAATATGCTACACGATCTTTGTGGTCTCCAAGGGAACAGCATGGTGTGACACCCTTTTGGTGAGGCCAGTAAGGGGGTGACCCCATACAGCAGTGATGGTGAACCTTGGCACCCCAGATGTTTTGGAACTACATTTCCCATGATGATCATGCACTCTGCAGTGTAGGTGAGCATCATGGTAAATGTAGTTCCAAAACATCTGGGGTGCCAAGGTGTGCCATCACTGCTATAGAGGCAGTTGGGTGCTTTCTTTGCTCTGCTAGTGAATCTGTTACAATGCTAGTTGGTCATGGACCTAAAAACCAAATGGCCAACAATGTCATTACAAGGTAGATGTGTATGGATTATTTTTTAGAGAATATGAATATTCACAAAGGCTGGTGGGACTTGTAGTTTTCCACTCACAGGGCACTGTGAATGAATGACGTAGCCGGGCGGGGCGAGACGAGCCCTGTATGATCACGTTATTTTCAGAGTGACAGCAGATGCCTGTAAAAGATGTCTGCCCGCTGTATATGGGGGGGGGGGGGGGGGGGTGGCAGCAGATGCTGGAACAAGTTACAAGCTTCAAACAAAATATGGGTGGAACTGGAACATGTTCTAAAAGGTAAAAAAAAAACAACACTTAAACTTTTAACCACTTGCCGACCGCCGCATGTACATATACGTCAGCAGAATGGCACGGACAGGCAGATGGGTGTACAGGTACATCCCTTTAAATTTGCCGCCATGTGGTGGTGTGCGCCCTGCCGCTGGCGCGACCCTGCCGCGAGCTCCGTGAGTGTGATCGCGGGTCCCGCAGGGATACCCGCGATCATCTCACGGAGAGGAAGAACGGGGAAATGCTAATGTAAAAAAGCATTTCCCCGTTCTGCCTAGTGACACTGAAACTGATCACCGCTCCCTGAAATCGGGATCAGTGTCGTATCACACATAGCCTATCCCCCCCACAGTTAGAACACACCCCTAGGACACACTTAACCCCTGCACTGCCAGTTACATTTACACAGTAATCAATGCATTTTTAATCGCACTGATCGCTGTATAAATGTGAACTGTCCCAAAATAGCGCCAAAAGTGTCCGATCTGTCCGCCATAATGTCGCAATCAAGATAAAAATCGCTGATCTCCGCCATTACTAGTAAAAAAAAAAAAATATTAATGAAAATGCCATAAAACTATCCCCTATTTTGTAGACGCTATAACTTTTGCGCAAACCAATCAATAAACGCTTATTGCGATTTTTTTTTACCAAAAATATGTAAGAGAATACATATCGGACTAAACTGAGGAAAAAAATGTTTGTTTTATATAATTTTTGGGGGTACCGTATAACATGCACTTTTTTCCCCTTAAGATGAGGGGGAAATCGCAGGTGCGTGTTATACGCCGATCCCCGCCGATCTCCGCTGATTGTGATTAGAGGAGCGAACGGAGCCGACATACACAAAGCCGAGTGTACTTCGGCTAGACTCGACTCCTCCCGCAGTCCCGCCCATCTCCTCTGATTGCGAGAGGAGAGAAGCGAGCGCCGTCGACATACACAAAGCCGAGTGTACTTCGGCTGGACTCGGCTCCTCTCGCAGTCCTGCCCCTGACTGTGAGCAGAGCCGAGTCTAGCCAAAGTACACTCGGCTTTGTGCATCTCGGCGCCGCTCGTTTCTCTCCTCCGGCGGCGCCAATTTTAAATGACACTGGGAAGGCTGCAAAGACACTAGGAAGGCTGCAAAGACACTGGGAAGGCTGCAATGACATTGGGAAGGCTGCAATGACACTGGGAAGGCTGCAATGACACTGGGAAGGCTGCAAAGACACTGGGAAGGCTGCAATGACACTGGGAAGGCTGCAAAGACACTGGGAAGGCTGCAATGACACTGGGAAGGCTGCAAAGACACTGGGGAGGCTGCAATAATGACACAGGGCTGCAAAGACACTGGGGAAGGCTGCAGATGGACACTGATAAGGCTGCATTGATGGGCATTTAAATGTAAGTTTTTTCCTTAAACTGCCCTCCTAAAAGTTTTTTTCCTTAAAATTCTCTCCTAAACTTGCGGTGCATGTTATACACCGATAAATACGGTATTTATTATAGCAAAAAGTAAAAAATATTGCTTTTTTTTCAAAATTGACGCTCTTTTTTTGGTTTATAGTGTAAAAATTAAAAACCGCAGAGGTGATAAATGTAAGCAATCCCACATTTTTGGTCTTTTTTTCTTTTATATAGTAAGAGTGGTAATAGAGATGAAGCCATGGGGGACTCTAAACCTGCAAAACTCCATCTGCCTCTGAAATCCCACATTTGTCTGAAAGAGTCCTTTAAACATTAATGTTTAGTATCTTTGGCACAATAAATTCCATCATTTTTTTATATCTAGAATTACTTTACAGAAATGTACCTTTTTACTTCTGTAAAAACGTCATCAATAAAACATTTTATCTCCTGTTTTGATTGCCAGGAGTTTTGTCGCTTATCCTTCCCAGCTGAACGACCCAGAAATCTCACCTCTACCCAGCGACCCCCCGCCCACCGACCAAGACATCATGTGGCATGAAGATTCCAAACCGGGCACCTTAGTTTGAAGCGGCCAATTCTTCATTCCTCACCTCACGTGCCTTGCACTAATTGCCATACCATAGGACTTGTCGGTGCCCAGATGGCACAGGTCTGCCATAACGAATTGGGCAACTTCCTACTGAATTTTATATTGGGCTTCCTATTACAAACCCTTGGGTATTAACCTCTTCCCAAAGGCCATATGTATATATGTGGCCTCTCTTCGGGTGGGCTTTAATGCAGAGAGGCTGCATATATTGTAAACATTTCTGTGCTCAGAGCTTTCCCAGCACAGTTTCCAGTAGGTACCAGAAAGCTCCTGATGCCTACTTGTGATTGGGAGCCAATCACAGCAATCACATGACCTGAATGCCCGCTTCTAAATGCTCCTTGCATTTAGAAGCTCTTAACGAGGTTGTGATGGGAAGGAATTAATATGCAACTGCCCCTCATTGCAGCTATAACATCCTCCACCCATTTTGGAAAGGCTGTCCACCAAATTTTGGAGTGTTTCTGCCCATTAGGCCAAAAGAGCCATTGTTTGGTCAACTATTTACTTTGGATAAGGAGATCTGGCTCACAATTGGCATTCCCAATCATCCCAGTGGTATTAAATAGGGTTGAGGTCAGGGCTCTGTGTAGGCCAGAGTTCCTCCACACCAATATGGTCAAACCAGGTCTTTATGAAGCTGACTTTTTATATACATGGACACAGTAATGGTGGAGCAAAACAGAGCCTCCTCCAGATTCTTACCAGAGGGTTGGAAGTACACAATTGTATTATATATACCGTAGTATGAACCATACCCTTCACTGGAAACACTTGAACTCAGTATTTCGAAGGGTTCTCTGATACTTTTGCCTACAGAGTAGGTGTGATGGTCAGGTCAAACTTTTGGCCATATATGCCATTAGTTGGACGGTTTCACAATGATTACCTCTGGTTGATCCTCCATATTGTAAAATAATGAATTGGGGAGTCCAGCTACGGGAGACTGATGCCCTTGTTTTGGGCTTGTGGGAGAGGAGCGGGGCACATCTACTACTAAACCTTACAACTGGAGTCTGTAGGTGACCATACACAGGACAGTTTTTCAGAGGAATCGACAAAGATTTGGAAGATGCTTAATGAGCATTTTGTTATTGAAATTATATATATGAGCGATAATTGATTTGCATTGGACAGAATAATATTTGCATTAGAAGGGCAGGTGTGATAAGTTGCAGAATCGCCAAGACTTGTTACATTTTGTGGCCCACACATAGTGGCGTGCACATGGAACTCTGATCCTTCACTCTTCTCCATAGAAGAGAAAGATTTACCAGCAAGCTGGAAAATCTCCTTGTGCATTTTCTCAGATCAGCCCAATGATACATGTACAGTACATAATCATTAAATAGGATACATAATAGTTTAGGGTCATAGGTCACTGGTGGCTCAGACTTTGAACAGTACTAGTTATTTGTTGGGTTCCAATTTCCCTACATGCTATATGATTGTTGTATATTGATTCTACTTCTTGGAAATCAGCTGTGTGCACAGAATAATTTTCAAGCTGGAAAATAGTTTTTATATACTGGTCATTACAATTGTTTTCATATTTTAAGCTGGCCATACATATCCTTGCAGCTATTTACCAGGAATACATTTTGATCCATGTCTCTGTTCAACAGAAGCCAAGAGGTCTTTTGACAGGCTTCTGCTGAATGGTCTTGTTGGAAAACCAGCATTCAATGAGCACATGCAGCCAATCGGCTGCAGCCCTGATCAGTGTATTCAGCTGGTGGTGAAATCCAGCTGTCAGAATACAAAAATAGCGGGGAGGATTTCCTCATCCACCTCAAATGTGTGGATAGGGAAATCGTCTCAGTTTTTTTTTTTTAACGAAAAAACGTGAGCAATGTATGGCAAGCTTTGCAATGCATCTGTGCCCAGACTATACTGTAAATAATCTAATATTAATGTTCTTTACAAGTTGTAAAAGCCTTAAAAAAAAAAAAGAAAGAAAGAAAGCTATTGCTGACCTCGGTATTGTGGAGCAATTCATTCTCAAACATTACAACAGAGACTCTAAAGTGGTGTTTCAGTCAGTTTCTAACAGCTTAGACCAGGCTTTCTCAACCAGGGTTCCTCGGGGTTCCCTAAACAGCGACAGATTGGTCTCCCACAGCAATTTCCCACTGACGTACAATATAAGGGGTCTACACTGACCACCAATGTAAAGGGGCTTTTCTCTTTTGGCCTCCAATGTGGGGGAGGGCATTTGTCACTTGACCATCAATGTAAGGGGACACTATAATTGCCATTTTTTTTTTTTTTTTTTTTTTTTTACAGGTAACTATTATTTGTTTAATTTATTATACTATAGAGAAGGGGCATGTTGATTTTTTTTTTTAAATCTGGGTATCAAATATCTAATTATGCAGTTTTCTTCATTCTTCAATTTAAAATGTTCTACAGCCTACTGATCATCCCAATGTTCTGTGATCTGTAGTTCTAGTAATATTTTAGGGGGGTTCCCTGGGACATTTTTAGACTGTAGAGAAGGAGGGTATGGGACTGTATGAAGGTTCATCCAAAAATCTACTAGTGTATGGTCTGCTTAAGAAGGGCTTGATTAGACGCACTGTTGGTATTCATTAGAGGGTTGGCCAGCTGCCAGAGAAAATACGAGAGAGGATCTGAGATGTCAGTGTCTGTTGTGAACATTGAGGATGGATTTTTCTTCAGTGCCTACAGCTACAGAGGTCATTGTTTTGTTTTAAAGCTCTTTTAATCATTTAAGCAGCCCATAGAAGATTGGATTTTCTTTCTTTCCACCAGGGGTGGTAGGAAAGAAATTCACTTGATTAACTCGACTGACTGTTGATGGGGGGAATCCCTCCTGCAGTGGTATTGTGTTCTGCCAGCAGGGGGGGCACGGGGAGCCTTCCCAGCCGGCGGAACACAATGATTACTGCTAGCAGCAGTAATCGCATGTAAAACAATGAGACAGGCTGGTTGTCGATCAGCTCGTTCATACATGGATCGAATCTCGGACAGTCCCTGATGAACCAGCTGAATTTCCATTCATGTATGGCTGGCTCGATTAAGAATATGTAAGTACAACAATGTCCATAGTCTAGGCACCTGTGTACTGTAATTAAAATTCAAAGAACCAAAATCATATCGCAACATTTTAAACTCTTGCCGGATCTCCTGCAAACTGTCCACCTGTGGTCAGACTTAGAGATGTAAAAAGCTGGCAGGTGAGACGACTTACCGGTGTCCATCCTAAAGTAATATGTCAGATTCGGTGGACACCAGTGAGTTCCATTACCTGTGGGGGGAGTTGGCCTTTAAAGATTATTTGATGGTACAGCTCGATTTTTACACATGATCACCAAAGTTTTTTTATATATATATATATAAATTAGTTATACCGTATATACTCGAGTATAGTCGAGGCCCCTAATTTACCACAAAAAACTGGGAAAAAATTATTGACCCGAGTATAAGACGAGGGTGAGAAATGCAGAGGGTCAACAATGCCCATCTGCAGCTGCATGCCTCCCTGTGTCCTGTGCAGCCTACCTGTACCCTGTACATGTGTGTCCTGTACATGTGTGTCCTGTACATGTGTGTCCTGTGTTCCTGTGTCCCTGTGTGCATGTGTCCTGTACATGTCCTGTGTGCATGTGCAGCCTCTCCATCCTCAGACGGCAGCCGGCGTGTGATGATAGTGTTCGGCGGCCATTCCACAGTTCAAAAGCCGCGCCTCCTCCTCGTCTGTGATAGGCTGACCGCTGACTGCCTATCACTGACATTCTCTCATTCTCATACCACAGACGAGGATGAGAGAATGTCCGTGATAGGCTGTACACTGACAGCTTTTCAGCCTATCACAGACGAGCAGGAGGCACGGCTTTTGAAAGCTGGAATAGCCGCCGAACACTATCATCACACGCCGGCCGCCGTCTGCCTGCATGACACGCTGATCGTGCAGACAGACGGTGGTGACTCGAGTATAAGTCGAAGGGGGCACTTTCAGCCCAAAAAAAAGGGCTGAAAAATTTAACTTATACTCGAGTATATACGGTAATCTGCTGGTCAGGTATCAATAATATCTTTGTTTATTATTTGCTTTAGAACAATTTTTGGAACAGGAATTCCTCACATGGTAGGTACGGGTGGAGAGCAAAAAGTGTGAAAAAAGCCCGAGTGTAGACTTGGGGTTTTTTTTTGGTAAATATTTTTTTTCCTGCTGATGTATACAATACGGTCTGAATTAATATTAAATTTTCTTATTTCATCACTTGTGTCTTGTGGATATTCATGTCTAAGTTTTTGTCTTTGGCTTTTTTTAAGGCTTGTCCACATATGCTACAAGGACTGCCACTGCTCTGAAAAATGATCTAGGCTCAGATCACTTTTCATGGTACTTAACAAAATTACCATGCACCCCAACAATGCGTTTCTTAACCGGTTCAATACAGGGCATTTTCACCCCCTTCCTTCCCAGACCAATTTTTAGTTTTTTAGCGCTGTCGCACTTTAAACGACAATTGCGCGATCGTGCGACGTTGTACCCAAACAAAATTGACGTCCTTTTTCCCCCACAAATAGAGCTTTCTTTTGGTGGTATTTGATCACCTCTGCGGTTTTTATTTTTTGCGCTATAAACAAAAGAAGAGCAACAATTTTGAAAAAAACACAATATTTTTTACTTTTTGCTATAATAATTATCCCAATTTTTTTTTTAAAAAACTAATTTTTTCCTCAGTTTCGGCCGATTTGTATTCTTCTACATATTTTTGGTAAAAAAAATCGCAATAAGCGTATATTGATTGGTTTGCGCAAAAATTATAGCGTCTACAAAATACGGGATAGATTTATGGCATTTTTTGCGATTTTTTTTCGTGACTGCGACATTATGGCGGACACATGGGACACTTTTGACACATTTTTGGGACCATTCACATTTATACAGCGATCAATGCTATAAAATTGCATTGATTACTGTATAAATGTGACAGGCAGGGAAGGGGTTAACCACTAGGGGGCAGGGAGGGGTTAATTATGTTTCCTAAGGGAGTGATTCTAACTGTAGGGGGCGGGGACGTACAAGGGGAGGACACCGATCAGTGCTCCTCTGTACTGAGAACACAGATCAGTCTCCTCTCAACTTACAGGACGTGGATCTGTGTGTTTACACACACAGATCCACAGTCCGGCCCGGTTAACGGGCAATCGCGGGTGCCCGGCGGACATCGCGGCCGCCGGGCACACGCACCGGGTCCCGAGCAACACGGCGGGCGTGCGCACGCGCCCCCTAGACGGCTGGGAAGCCCAGGCCATCATATGACGTCCACCCAGGATGGGAGATCCCATCTGTGGACGTCATTTGACAATGGCCGGGTAGTGAAGTGGTTAAAGTAGTGCATGCAGTAATGTGGTATAGTACTATTTCAACCCATTCAAATGCTGAAATCGCCAATGCGTGGCCCCTGTGTGGGCAAATTTTGTGTGCTAATGAAAAATTCAATAAAAAAGATTTTGCAAAAAAAATGCTGAAATCGCAATGCACAGAACTGCATGTGAATCACTGCAGAGCGTTCCTGTGCGATTCACATGCACTCACCCTTAAGCCTCATACACACGATCGGATTTCCGTCGGACAAATCCGTGGATTTTTTTCCTAAGGGCGTTGGCCGTGAACTTGTTCTGCATACAGAACTTTTTCAGCCAACTTTTACGAAACTACGTGGTTTTTCTGCTCATTAGCGCCACCCTTTGGGCAACTTCTGCTAATGTCTGATGGTTAGCATTGGTTCAGAGCGTGCGTGTTTGTACTTTGGATTTTAGTCTGACGGACTTGTGTACACACGATCGTATAATCCAACAAGACACATTTGTTGTCGGAAAATTTTAGAGCAAATTCCGACAACAATTGTCCGATGGAGCATACAGACGATCGGATTATCCGACAAAACCCTTCCATCACACATTTGTTATGGGAATATCCGATCGTGTGTATGAGGCTTTAGAATATCACCCCAACACATATATACAGTAGGTGGAATTACAGGGACATTTTTTTTGTCTGTGCCGTACATCTGCAGCACATAAATAGGTGAAATACTGAATTTAATGCACCGCAACAGACTGGTATTAAGGGGCCTTTAGAGTAATGGCATTTAGTTTGCTAAAGCCCTGTGTGCAGGGGTGTTGCTAGGTGGCAAAAAGACCAGGGGCTTCAGCCCGAAGTCAGAGTCCGGCACCGGGGGGGGGGGTTGTACTTACCTGACACGCACTGACCTACCTGACATACACTGACCTACATGACATGTCTGACACATACTAACCTACCTGACACACACTGATAACATAGTTGCCAACATTGTGAAAAAAAAAATATTAGGGACACTTTTTTGCATGTAGGGGGAGCCTTGCTATAATTAGGGGGCGGGCCATTTGTTTGTAGGCGTGACATAGCAAAATAGTAAAATGCGGCGCGCGAAGTTTGGGCATGGTTTACGCGGAATAGTGGGTGTGGCTTAAATGGGCGTGGCTCAAAAGGGGTGTGGCTGGAGTCTGAGTTGAATGAGGGATGGAGGGAGAAAGAAAGGACAGCAGGCCCAGATCCTACAACACAATAGAAATATGTGTATTCCAGAAAGTTTAACAAATCAGCAGATAAAGATACTCCAAACACCTGGGGTTAGCGCATCAATCATTCCGGCACCATGGTTGTTATGGTGTCAGGGTGATTGTAGTGCATTATTTCTATTACTACATTGTAATAAAAAATGAAATCATTCAACTCACCATAATGCAGAATCAGTGCAAGTCCCGAGCGTGTCACTTGCCACATCGCCTGCCACCAGATGCCATCAGGTGCCTCCCCAGCAGGGTCCGCCCTTGCATCAGGTGCCTCCCCAGCAGAGTCCGTCCTTGCATCAGGTGCCTCCTTAGCAGAGTCCGTCCTTGCATCAGGTGCCTCCCTAGCAGAGTCCGTCCTTGCATCAGGTGCCCCTCTAGCAGAGTCCGTCCTTGCATCAGGTGCCCCCAGCAGAGTCTGTCCTTGCATCAGGTGCCCCCAGCAGCAGTGGCATAGCGTGGGTTGTCAGGGCCCCGGTGCAAGGCAAGAAATTTGCACCCCCTAACCTATGGACTTTTAGCACTCCCCGGGTCCCTTCCCTTCCTACAATAGTACTTACCACAGCCTGATTTCTACACTGACCTACATGATTCCTAGACTGACCATTACACTTACATACCTGTCCACTGCACTGACCTATCTATCCACTACATGGACCATTACACTTACCTACCTGTCCACTGCACTGACCTACCTGATTCCTATACTGACCAGTACATTGACCTACCTGTCCACTACACACTGTCCACTACATTGACCACTACACTACACTGATTACCACTACACAACACTACCACTACCGTGTCCAGAAGATGGTACCTGCGGTGCGTGAGGATGTGGGGCTGACCTAGGCCAAGCTGGGGGTTCGAGGAGTCTTCCAAATGGAGCCTTGTGAAAGGGGGGAGCCAGGACCATCAGTGTCCCCAGCCAGCGGAGCCCCGGTCCTTCTATCAGTGTCCCCGCTCGTCGGACACACGGGGGCGGAGGGTTGGCGGCGGCGGCGGCGGGTGGGGGCTGATCACTTCCTTGTGTTCAGTGCCGTTTTTAGCCAAAAACATTCCCGATCTTCCCGGGACAAAAGCCAAATCCCAGGAAAATAATCGGGAAGAGCTTAAATCGGGACAAGGGTCCCAAAATCAGGATTGTCCCGGGAAAATCGGGACTGTTGGCAACTATGTGACCTACCTACGTGACACACACTGACCTACCTGACGCACACTGACCTACCTAGCTGACATACACTGACCTACATGACATGCCTGACACGTACTAACCTACCTGACACACACTGACCTACCTATCTGACATACACTGACCTACCTATCTGACATACACTGACCTAACTATCTGACAGACATACACTGACCTACCTGACACACACTGACCTACCTATCTGACTTACACTGACCTACATGACATGCACTGACCTATCTGGCTGACATGCACTGACCTACCTATCTGACATACACTGACCCACACTGACCTACCTGACATACACTGACCTACCTATCTGACATACACTGACCCACACTGACCTACCAGCTCTACCTGACATACACTGACCTACCTATATGACATACACTGACCTACCTGGCTGACATACACTGACCTACCTGGCACACATACACTGACCTACCTGATACACATACACTGACCTACCTGACACACGCTGACCTACCTGACACACACTGACCTACCTGACTGACATACACTGACCTACCTGACACACATACACTGACCTACCTGACACACACTGATCTACCTGACACACACTGACCTACCTGGCTGACATACACTGACCTACCTGACACACATACACTGACCTACCTGACACACACTGATCTACCTGACACACACTGACCTACCTGGCTGACATACACTGATCTACCTGACACACACTGACCTACCTATCTGACATACACTGACCTACCTTTCCTTGCCCCCTTAAAGCCCAATTTTATTTATTTAAAATTAGCCAAGGGGCAGTCAAATGCAGCCACTGTGCCCGTCAATTGCAGCCACTGTGCCTAGTCACATGAAGCCACTGTGCCCCGTCATTTGCAGCCACTGTCCCCCGTCAATTGCAGCCACTGTGCCCCATCATTTGCAGCCACTGTGCCCCATCATTTGCAGCCACTGTTCCCCGTCATTTGCAGCCACTGTTCCCCGTCATTTGCAGCCACTGTGCCCCATCATTTGCAGCCACTGTGCCCCATCATTTGCAGCCACTGTTCCCCGTCATTTGCAGCCACTGTTCCCCGTCATTTGCAGCCACTGTGCCCCGTCATTTGCAGCCACTGTGCCCGTCAATTGCAGCCACTGTGCCCCGTCACATGAAGCCACTGTGCCCCATCATTTGCAGCCACTGTGCCCCGTCAATTGCAGCCACTGTTCCCCGTCATTTGCAGCCACTGTTCCCCGTCAATTGCAGCCACTGTGCCCCGTCATTTGCAGCCACTGTGCCCTGTCATTTGCAGCCACTGTTCCCCGTCAATTGCAGCCACTGTTCCCCGTCAATTGCAGCCACTGTGCCCCGTCATTTGCAGCCACTGTTCCCCGTCAATTGCAGCCACTGTCCCCCGTCAATTGCAGCCACTGTGCCCCGTCATTTGCAGCCACTGTGCCCCGTCATTTGCAGCCAATGTGCCCCGTCAATTGCAGCCACTGTGCCCGTCAATTGCAGCCACTGTGCCCCGTCACATGAAGCCACTGTGCCCTATCATTTGCAGCCACTGTGCCCCGTCAGTTGCAGCCACTGTGCCCCGTCAATTGCAGCCACTGTGCCCCGTCAATTGCAGCCACTGTTCCTCGTCAATTGCAGCCACTGTGCCCCGTCAATTGCAGCCACTGTGCCCCGTCAATTGCAGCCACTGTTCCTCGTCAATTGCAGCCACTGTTCCCCGTCAATTGCAGCCACTGTTCCCCATCAATTGCAGCCACTGTGCCCCGTCATTTACAGCCACTGTTCCCCGTCATTTACAGCCACTGTTCCCCGTCAGTTGCAGCCACTGTGCCCCGTCAATTGCAGCCACTGTGCCCCGTCAATTGCAGCCACTGTTCCCCGTCAATTGCAGCCACTGTTCCCTGTCATTTGCAGCCACTGTGCCCCATCAATTGCAGCCACTGTGCCCATCAAAAGAGAGAGAGAGAAGAGAGAGAGAAATACAAAAAAGAGAGAGAGAGAAGAGAGAGAGAAATACAAAAAAGAGAGAGAGAAAGAGAGAAAAAGAGAGAGACAGACAGACAGACAGACAGTGACACAAGGTGAGAGAGAAACACCTTTTTTTTTTTTTTCTATAAACTTTGTTGTCCTGTCCCAGTCACAGGCAGCCACCATGGCCATTATCCAGCATGACTGGAGGTTGAGGGTGAGGGAGAAGGGGGCGTCGCCGCGCCATTGCCGTGCCGTTGTTCTCCTGACCTCCTGCGGCATATCACTCCGCCTGCTGTCAGTCAGTGGGCGGCGCCGCAAACAAAGCACATAGAGTCTGTGTAAACTGCCACCGCTGCTGTCTGCCTGTCTCAGTCTGATGGCGCAACCTATTTTTTTTCCTTCTCTGACACTCGGGGGACACTCGGGGCTATTGGCCACACATTCGGGGCTTCAGCCTCAATAGCCCCATGCTAACGACGCCTCTGCCTGTGTGTGATAAAAGCAAATGACCATTTCTTATATAAAACTTTTACCTTTTTTCATCCTTTGTTGCATCTCAGTGCTGCAGATCTCCTGCAGCTTTTATTTTACAGCTACTTCTTATTTCTCAGGGTGTGTTTCCTGATGATGGCAACTGGACCATGCCTGTGGACCAAACATTTTGAAAAAATATTTTTTTTTTACTTTCTGCTATAAAACATGATGTGTACCTCTAAACTGGCCATCATGTGTAAAGCCTTTTAACCATTTGACCTCCGGAAGATTTACCCCCTTCATGACCAGGCATTTTTTTGTGATACGGCATTACCGCGTTACTTTAAAGTGATTGTAAACCCTCCTTTTTTTTTTAACATAACAAACATGTCATACTTGCCTGCACTGTGCAGCTTGTTTTTCATAGAGTGGTCCCGATCCTCGTCTTCTGGGGTCCCTCGGCGGCTCTCGTGGCTCCTCTCTGCATCAGATAACCCCCCCCAGGAGAAGCGCTCTTCCGGGGGATTACCTTGCGGGCGCGTTCCCGAGTCCAGCATTCAGCGTCCATAGATACGAATGCCAGACTCTTCCCCGCCCCCGCGTCATTGGATTTGATTGACAGCAGCGGGAGCCAATGGCTGCGCTGCAATCAATCTATCCAATCGAGCTGGGACCCCGTGCAGAGAGGGACAGAGCGTCCCCGGCGAGAGAAGTATGGGGCTCAGACTGGGGTATAGCCGTGCTGCCCATTGATTTCAATTCGCAGGAGCGGTGGAGGAGCGGTATACACACTGCTCCTTCACCGCTCCAAAGATGCTGCTAGCAGGACTTTTTTTACCGTCCTGCCAGCGCACCGCTCCAGTGTGAAAGCCCTCGGGGCCTTCACATTGGAGACACAGCAGCGGCTCTTTCAGGGCGCATTGCAGGAGCTATTTTTAGCACTGTATCGCCTGCAAAGCACCCCAGTGTGAAAGGGGTCTAAGTGTAAAGTGTGCTGCTTTTACTAGATCTCAGTTTCTTATCCCTGCGAATATTTCTTACCTTTTCTTACCTTAGGAGAAGGTGTCATGGCTAAGTGCAAGTTTTTTTGTTTTTTTTTAAATAATGTTAGAGTCTCTGGGGTTGATTTACTAAAGGCAAAAAGATTGTGCACTTTGCAGTTGCTCCAGAGCTTAGTAAATGAGGTAAAGCTTCACTTTGCAAAGAATACCCAATCGCGTGCATAGAAAATAAGTATTAAAAAAAACACAATATTTGCTTGCACTTGATTGGATGTTGGAAGTCAGCAGAGCTTCTCCTCATTTACTAAGCTCTGGAGCAACTGCACTTTGCAAAGTGCACAGTCTATTTGCCTTTAGTAAATCCACCCCTCTGAGTCTGTCCTAAGTCTGTCCTCATTAAAGTGCAAGTTCACCTTTTTACAGAAAACACCTTACACTGGACCCTCCCCCCCTCCAGTCTGCTGTGCCATATTGCCACGATCTCCCCCGGTCAGGCAGTTCACCAATCTGGGGATTTGAAACCCCCGCGACTTAGGCTCCATTCACACCATGGTGTTCTGTTTTGTGGGCGGAATCGCTGCGATTCTGCCCGTGATTCGGAAACGCCGCAAATCACGGGACGCCCTTGCGATCCCTGCTATTTTGAATGATGCCAAATCACGGTGCGATTGTTGCCTGACGATTCGTGGTAAAATCACAGTGAAAACACGCAAACAAACTTGCGGGACACCCAACACCCAAAAAAAGTACAAGAACTTATTTTGGGGGTCAGGTGTCCCACGGTTCTGTTCGCGCTTTGGTGAGATTCAAAATAGCGGTGATCGCAAGAGCATCCCGCGATTTGCGGTGTTTCCGAATCGCAAGCAGAATGGTGGCGATTCCACCCGCAAAACAGAACGCCATGGTGATAATGGAGCCTTAATCGCATGTCAGTATTGCTAAGCTAGTAGGGATTACCGGGATTCTAATTGGTCAGACGGCGCTGACCAATCAGAAGCCCATACTGTCGAAACGGAGAGAAGACGCCACCAGGATTTCAAATCCCTGTACTGCTAAGGCGGCTTTTCGGTGTCTGAGAGCGGGAGATGGCGGCAATCTGGTACAGGGGGGATAGGGAGGGGTCAAGGTCAAGTGTAAGAGGGGGAGGGGGTACAGATTTTATATAAAAGGTGAACTTACACTTTAACATACAATTCAAGAAGCCCGACCTCTACACCTTTAACCCTTTGTTAGGACAGACAGTGTTCAAATCTATCTACAATGGATAATGAAGATCTGTCGGCACAGTACAGACGGGGTTAATTATGGCAAACACGGCTGCCCTCCCCCCTCATAAACAAAGAGAACTACCTAGAATTTTACCTTTCTGGAGGGTCCAGACTACAGCATCTAAATAGAAGGAACCAGCAATTTTTTTAAATTTTTACATTATGTGATTGGGGGACACGTGTCACATATAAAGTAGATGTTCTCTCAATTTGCTGCAAAAGTGGACATACACTTAAGGATCTTTAGTAATGCATAGTTGCCAACATTGTAAAAAAAAAAAAATGTGGGACACTTTTGTGGCTGTAGGCGGAGCCGTACAATAATTAGGGGGTGGGGCATTCGTTTGTAGGCGTGGCTTAGGAAAAATACACAAGTGCTGAAAAATGGGCGTGGGTTACGCGACATAGTGGGCGTGGATTGAATGGGCGTGGCTCAAGAGGGTGTGGTTAGAGTCTGAGATGAATGAGGGATGGAGAGGGAAAGGGGGAGAGGGGGAAAGGGGGAGAGGGAAATGACGGACAGCAGCCCCAGATGCTACACAATAAAAATATGTGTATTCTAGAAAGTTTAACAATCAGCAGATAAAGATACTCCAAGCACCTGGTGTTAGCACTTCAATCATCCCGGCACCATGGTTGTTATGGTGTCAGGATGATTGAAGTGCATTATTTCTATTATTACATTGTAATATAAAATGAAATCATTCAACTCACCATAATGCAGAATCAGTGGGATCCCTGAGCGTGTCACTAGCCACGTCGCCTGCCGTCCGTCCTTGCTTCAGATGTCCCAGCAGAGTCCGTCCTTACATCATATGTCCCCAGCGGAGCCCCCCCCCCGTGCTGCCTGCTCACTACCCGCCTATCAGTCTTATCAGCGAACATCAGTGGAGGAGAAAAATTACCTGTGTGCAAAATTTTATGACAAATTTTTTTTTTTCAAAATGTTCAGTCATTTTTCATCTGTTTAGCAAAAAATAACCCCCCCCCCCCGAGGTGATTAACCATTTCCAGCCCAAGGATGTCATATGAGGATCTTGACTTTCAGTGGGGATATCTGAATGATGCTACAGCTACCCCCCCCTCCCCCCTCCTGCTGCCATCTGGTGCTTCTCCAGGCTCTCCTATGACATCGGGGACCCGGAGAAAGAATTGGCCGCCGGATGACAACCATAGAGATTTCAGGTGACCAGGTGGTCACCAGTCATCTCTATGACCGTTAGAGGCCTGGGCGCGACGTTATGACGTCACTTCTGGGCTGCGGATGTAAACAAAGCCGCGACCGTGTGAAGAAAATAATAAAAATGTCATTTGGGTTCAGCATTGTATGACCGCCCAATTGTCATTCAAAGTGTGACCGAAAGCTGAAAATTGGCCTGGGCAGGAAGGGGGTAAAAGTGTCCGGTAGGTAAGTGGTTAAAGTAGATTTTTTTTCCCCACACAACATTGTGTGATATAAAAAAATTGCACCACCCACCATTTTATTCTCTAGAGCCTCTGCTTAAACCGATATGTAATGTTTGGAGATTTCTAAGTCATTTTCTAGCAAAAAAACCTGTAAGGGGTAATTGTCCATTTATGTCCAGAGGAAGAATAAAAGGAGAGGTACTTACCTGATCCTCCTCCCCGCACCATCCGCACCCCAACACTACAAAGGTGATTGGTGACCAGAGCAGGGTCCATAGTCCTGTATTGGATGTCAGGACACCAAAGGACAGTCCAGCGGGGGATGGTATGGGGGCACCTCCTGCTGGGGGAGGGGTGGAGGATCAGGTAAGTGAAATGTTTTCTCCTCTCCCCGGGGTAATACTAGTGATTAATCATTACAGAGAGGCTGCAGATGGTTCCGGATGAGCTCCATGTGGGGGAGGGGAACCTAGAAGAAGCGGATTATTCTATAATGAGATCTCGCCTATCCCCCCTGAGCAGATAAATCTCCGCTTCCTCTGAGCCCGATCCGTGTAAAATAGAACACAATAAATCCAGAAATCAGCGGCCTGCTTTTACTACCCCCCAGGTGTAGGATTGGGGTGTAGAGGAGACTCTGATAGTCAGCGATGTTCTATGGTAGAAATCCCCACACTGCCCCCTATAGTACATCACCTTCTCTGATTACCTCTACATAGAGGCACTAGGAAAGGCCTGCTGAATGTGGATGTGTGGTGGTGAGAGGGGGGATGGGCCCCTCAGCACACATCATAATACACATCTTATCATTCCATATAATATCATATAGAGACATAGACCCCTCCCCCTCTGTACCTGGGCGGAGTCATTATGGAGGATCTTCTCACTTTTCCCGGAAACGTCCAAACAAATCCAAACCAATGAGATCGTTCCAAAAAACTGTCTCCTCAACTGCGCATGCGTTGGATTCACAGCCTCCTAATACGCATGCGTTGGATTCCAGGATTCAAGGCCAACGCATGCGCAGTACGATCGCGGCAAAACCGGCCCCCAGTGCGCATGCGTCGGATTCCCGGCCGACGCATGCGCAGTACGATCGCGGCAAAATCGGCCCCCAGTGCGCATGCGTCGGATTACGTCCACGCATGCGCAGTACGATCGTGGAAAACCAGACTCCCAGTGCGCATGCGTCGGATTCCCGGCCAACGCATGCGCAGTACGATCGCGGCAAAACCGACCCCAGTGCGCATGCGTCCTATTCCCGCCCGACGCATGCGCAGTACGATCGCGAAAAAACCTAGCCCTAGTACGCATGCTTTGGATTCCCGGCCGACGCATGCGCATTAGAGTCCCGGGAATGGTGCATAGTTCAATCCTGTCATCTTTATAATTCGCTGTATATTCTGTATTTTATCTCTCAGTAAACACAGTGCGGACTCTGCGGCAATCACATTACTCAGCGCCTTCATGTTTCAACCTGAGGGAGAGCAGGAGAAGATCGGATGATAACCTAAAAAATCGGAGATTCCGCCCCCCCCTAAATTGCTATGTTGGTATCTTCCTTCTCTTCAGCGGTCACACAGTTCACTGCGCCCTCTTGTGGTGGCTCCGATCCTCACACCCCCTGTGTACATTCACATCTATGTGATGGCTGTGTGTGTATTCCTAGGTAGTGACAGGACACACAGGAAAGGTGATCACAGGGTGGGGGAGGGGCTCACATTCATCATTATACTAATAAGAAGAGGGATGTGGGGTGTAGATACTACAGCAAGGACTTTTGGTGAGCGGTGAGAAGATCTCTCTTATTTTATATGACAAAGAGAGTTTGTATCAGTTTTTACTATTTAACACTTTCACACTGCAGCGGCGCTTTGTCGGCGGGTTTGCAGCTCTGCCCCATTGTCTTCAATGGGAAGGGGCGCTTTAGGAGCGGTGAATACATCACTCCTATAGCGCAGCAAAGATGTGGCTTGCAGGACTTTTCTGACCGTCCTGCAATCGCTCCGCTCCAGTGTGAGAGTCCTCGGGACTTTCACATTGGAGTGAATTGAGCGGCTCTTTCAGGGAGCTATTTTTAGCACTATAACGCCTGCAAAGCGCCTGAGTGTGAAAGTAGCCCAAGGCCCCTTTCACACGGGGGCGGTGGGGGCATCGGCGGTAAAACACCGCTATTTTTAGCGGTGCTTTGTCACCAATTTCGCGCCGCTATTCAGCTGCTAGCGAGGTGCTTTTACCCCCCGCTAGCGGCCGAGAAAGGGTTAAAACCACCGTAAAGCGCTGCTACAGCAGCAGTATATCCGCGCTGCCCCAATGATTTCAGTGGCCAGGAGCGGTGTATACACCTCTCCTTCACAGCTCCAAAGATGCTGCTAGCAGGACTTTTTTAGCGTCCTGCCAGCGCACCCCTCCAGTGTGAAAGCCCTCGGAGCCTTCACATTGGAGACACAGCAGCGGCTCTTTCAGGGCGCTTTGCAGGCACTATTTTTAGCACTGTAGCGCCTGAAAAGCGCCCCAGTGTGAAAGGGGTCTTATAAAGGTTTTATGAACTTGTCACACAATGCTTCTGTGTTTTTCTCTTTCTTTCTGATGTGGACAGGCACCATATCATATCACCTGAGAGCAAAAAGATGAATGGACTACAGGAGCGCTCATCATCACCCTCGCAGCTGTTTGAGAACTACAAGCCATCAGCTGCAATGGCTGACAGCACTTGTAGTCTATTTATTCACAGAAAACTGAATGAATGACCTCCCCGTGTGGGTGGAACCCCACATGGCTGAGATGTTTTAAAAATTGTGACAGCGAGTGTGGGGAGAATAGTCAGCTGTCACAGAGCGGGAAGTGTTGGCGGCGGGAGGTGGGTACATAAGAACATGTTACACCCTCAATATGTATCATGCACCTAAAGGTGACCTTATCCTTTAATATATAGAAAACCACTATATGTTTATGTTTTGCACTATGAAATGTGTATGAAAAAAAGGACCTCACCACCTCCAAGGTCAGGATCTCTTATTGTGGTGGGGGGGTCATTGCAGTTGGCCTATACAGCAGGCCCCCATTTTATTGGATGTCTTATTTATTATCCACTCACCGGCTGCAATACGTAAATATACGTTGCGGCTTTGAAGTGGTTTACCAAGGTTATGGTTGGTATATAGCAGCTATAACCCTGGTATTTTTTTTTCAGTTGGCGATTGTTTCCATAAAAGTGATCCGAGCAGCTGATTAGCTGCTGGATCGCTTTTAGATGCAGTATAGGGGGGGGCGCCCTCATCGGAGCGATCTCTCAGCACCAACACAGAGCCCATCCGCATGAGTACCACCCGTTGAGGGGGGGATGTTGGGGTGGTTTGTTTGACGCCCCCCTGGCTAAGGTACCAGCCACCACCAGTATAGACCCCAGATCTCTCCATAAAGAGGACCTGTCATCCCTTTTTTCTATTACTAGGGATGTTTACATTCCTTCTAATGGGAATAAAAGTGACCCAAAAAAAAGGTACAGTGTAATATTTTTTAAAAATGAATGCGCTACTATATCGAGTGCAGAGTTCAGGGGTGCACTACATACAAAGTTCAGGGATGTGCAGTGTACAGAGTGCAGGGTTGAGGAGTGCGCTATATACAAAGTATGGAGGGCTCAGCTTCCGTTCACATCTCACTTTCACTCCTCCACTCCCATCCCCCAACCCTGCACACATCTCTCTCCACAGTCCCCCCCCCCCCAAATCTTCATCATATCTCATCTACCCAGCTCTAGTATCTCCCAGCAGTGTAGGTGGCCTCTCTTTGTCACTTGCAGGTCACATGATCTGTGCACCCGGGGGATCACAGTGCAGCTTACCACGTGATGCCCCACCCCCACATTGCACCCACATCCCCCTTGCCATGACTGCAGGGCAGGCAGAGATCTGTGAGAGCTGCTGAGAGGAAAGTTGTCCTTGTAATCACAGAACTTAGCCGGCTTCTGTGTGTACAAGTGACAGCGGTAAGCTGGGAGGGGAAGGCAGGAGCCAGAGGTGGTGCATGTTCTGGGTAAAAAAACAAAAAACAAACCCTGCGTGCAAGGGCCACATGAAATGGCTGGGGGGGGGGGCTGGATTCGGCCCGTGGGCCTTGTGTTTGACACATGTGGCTTCAAGTGACCCTAAGACTACTTGCACACTGAGGCGCTTTCCAGGGGCTATAGCGCTAAATATAGCGCCTGCAAAGCGCCCTGAAAGAGCCTCTCCTCTCACTCTGGTGTGAAAACCCCGAGGACGGATGGTAAAAAAAAAGTCCTGCTAGCCGCATCGTTGAGGTGCTGTAGGAGCAGTGTATACACCGCTCCTAAAATGCCCCTGCCCATTGAAATCCATGGGCAGTGCCGCCAAACCACCGGCAAAGCACCGCTGTGGGCGGGTTTAACCCTTTATCGGCCGCTAGCAGGGGTTAAAAGCGCCCTGCTAGCAGCCAAATAGCACCGCAAAAATGACGGTAGAGCGCCGCTAAAAATACCGACGCCTCAGTGTGAAAATAGCCTTAGATCCATGACTCAAAAAAGCCAATCACAATCAAGCTGCAATTAGTTTTACAAGTCACAAACTTTTTTTTTTTTTTTTACATTCAAGATGTTTCCAGAACAGGGAGGATTATAACTTTTGCTGGTTTCTTTGGGTATTTGTGTCTCCAGTTGTTAGGTGAACAATCCTGACGTTCTCCGCACTCCCAGGACAAGAAAGGATCTTTCTAATAATCACACATATAGCAATTTATTACTAAGAAGATCATCAATTAAATGTCATGTCATGAATTTAAAAAAAAAAAAAGTGCTCAACAAGACAGGAAATGGACAGGGAAAGAGCAGTAAAAGTATGACATCCAACCCGTCCTCACTGGATCCCAATCCCAAGTCTCTGAAGTCCAGAACTCCTCTTATTTGCACCCTTTTGGTCTGATAATTATGACATTGTTTGTTCTATTGGTTCAATTAGTGCGCAAAGAAAAAAAAACAAAAACTTCTGATTCTGCTAGAAATCTAGTGAGCAGAACTTCCTGCACACTGTGCCTGTACTGCACTCGGATTAGTTAGAATTGTTCTGTACTATCTCTGAGAAATTCAAAACAACTCCGACCTAGGAGACAGGGAGGTGTTCTGTAGTCCTGTCCTAGGGTGAAAAGGCTGCTCCTCTATACAGCATGATGAGTGAGCACCCTAGAACAAGAAGTGTGTTACTGGCAAGATCAGCAGATTTGGGGGAGGGACTAATGCAGACACCACCTTGAACCAGTAATGTATTCCATTCTTGTTCCTGAGTTTAGATACATATTACAGCTCTTCTTTCAAAGACTCGTGTCATGGCACGGACATTTACATAACTTGTATGGCAGTAGGTGCCGATACAACCACATGTGCCTAATTCAGACAAGCATTGTGAGTGTTGCTGTAACACTGCTGACATTTGCAACAAAATCATGTAGCTCTTACTACCGCCGCTTCCCGCACATGGTCTAGTGTGGGGCTCGACCAATCCCAGGCACTGGGGTGAAATTGCAACTAGAAATTGTCAGCCCATTAACTGTTCCACTCTCACTCCTGAGCTGCCAGCTCCGCTACAGCATCCTCTGTTTGGCTGGCGAGAGCAGGTGGGGAGTCGGGGGTCACATGACTGGTGGTAAAGTGCAGTTCAACGCCACTGACCAACTAAGCTCCAATCCTGACTCAGAGATGCAACATGCAGCTCTTCAGTCAGTTTGATGTTGCATCTCTGAGTCAGGATCGGAGCTTAGTTGGTCAGTGGGGGTGACGAGGAAGGGGGGAGCTTTCATGGACAGGCCCATCCATTGCTGCTGATTTTTTTTGGGCAGTCCCTTTGCTGAATATATGGGGCTGCCCAATTCCTATTGGCCCAAGCCTCGGCCATGCAGTTCCAGGCAGCTGGTTCCTAGATTCAAAGCAAATTTGTCAAGCCATGGTCTAGTGCCCAATCACTCATACCTTTCCCCATTCAGTTGTCAGCTAGGCGATGCCACAAAAGAATCAGACATATTGACTGATGTCATTATATGGCTGGGTGGAAGTTCAATCATGCTGAGCAGCACTGAAGACAGACGGGCTGATTTAATTAAACGGGAGAGTGCAAAATCTGGTGCAGCTCTGCCTAGAAACCAATCAGCTTCTAGTTTTTATCATCAAAGCTTAAAGTGTTTGTAACCTTTATAAATCAATTCACTGTCAGTCCCTCTCCTTTATCAGGTGATAATGCACAGTGTAAGTGCAATAGATGCCTCTAAAAACATTTTTTATTTTAACCACTTGAGCCCCGGACCATTATGCTGCCTAAGGACCAGAGGTCTTTTTACAACTGCGTCGCTTTAACTGCTAATTGCGCAGTCATGCAATGCTGTACCCAAACGAAATTTGCGTCCTTTTCTTCCCACAAATAGAGCTTTCTTTTGATGGTATTTGATCACCTCTGCAGTTTTTATTTTTTGCGCTATAAACGGAAAAAGACCGAAAATTTTGAAAAAAAATGATATTTTCTACTTTTTGTTATTAAAAAAATCCAATAAACTAAATTTTAGTCATACATTTAGGCCAAAATGTATTCGGCCACATGTCTTTGGTAAAAAAAATGTCAATAAGCATATATTTATTGGTTTGCGCAAAAGTTATAGCGTCTACGAACTAGGATACATTTTCTGTAATTTACACAGCTTTTAGTTTATGACTGCCTATGTCATTTCTTGAGGTGCTAAAATGGCAAGGCAGTACAAAACCCCCCCAAATGACCCCATTTTGGAAAGTAGACACCCCAAGGAAATTGCTGAGAGGCATGTTGAACCCATTGAATATTTATTTTTTTTGTCCCAAGTGATTGAATAAAGACAAAAAAAAAAAAAAAATATTTACAAAAAGTTGTCACTAAATGATATATTGCTCACACAGGCCATGGGCCTATGTGGAATTGCACCCCAAAATACATTCAGCTGCTTCTCCTGAGTACGGGGATACCACATGTGTGGGACTTTTTGGGAGCTTAGCCGCGTACGGGGCCCCGAAAACCAAGCACCGCCTTCAGGATTTCTAAGGGTGTAAATTTTTGATTTCACTCTTCACTGCCTATCACAGTTTCGGAGGCCATGGAATGCCCAGGTGGCACAAAACCCCCCCAAATGACCCCATTTTGGAAAGTAGACACCCCAAGCTATTTGCTGAGAGGCATATTGAGTCCATGGAATGTTTTATATTTTGACACAAGTTGCGGGAAAGTGACACCTATTTTTTTTTTTTTTTTGCACAAAGTTGTCACTAAATGATATATTGCTCACACAGGCCATGGGCATATGTGGAATTGCACCCCAAAATACATTTAGCTGCTTCTCCTGAGTATGGGGATACCACATGTGTGGGACTTTTTGGGAGCCTAGCCGCGTACGGGGCCCCGAAAACCAAGCACCGCCTTCAGGATTTCTAAGGGTGAAAATTTTTTATTTCACTCTTCACTGCCTATCACAGTTTCGGAGGCCATGGAATGCCCAGGTGGCACAAAACCCCCCCAAATGACCCCATTTTGGAAAGTAGACACCCCAAGCTATTTGCTGAGAGGCATGGTGAGTATTTTGCAGCTCTCATTTGTTTTTGAAAATGAAGAAAGACAAGAAAAAACTTTTTTTTTTTTCTTTTTTCAATTTTCAAAACTTTGTGACAAAAAGTGAGGTCTGCAAAAACTCACTATACCTCTCAGCAAATAGCTTTGGGTGTCTACTTTCCAAAATGGGGTCATTTGGGGGGGTTTTGTGCCACCTGGGCATTCCATGGCCTCCGAAACTGTGATAGGCAGTGAAGAGTGAAATCAAAAATTCACGCCCTTAGAAAGCCTGAAGGCGGTGCTTGGTTTTCGGGGTCCCGTACGCGGCTAGGCTCCCAAAAAGTCTCACACATGTGGTATCCCCGTACTCAGGAGAAGCAGCAGAATGTATTTTGGGGTGTAATTTCACATATTCCCATGGCATGTTTGAGCAATATATCATTTAGTGACAACTTTGTGCAAAAAAAAAAAAAAAAATTTGTCTCTTTCCCGCAACTTGTGTCACAGTATAAAATATTCCATGGACTCGACATGCCTCTCAGCAAATAGCTTGGGGTGTCTACTTTCCAAAATGGGGTCATTTGGGGGGGGTTTGAACTGTCCTGGCATTTTATGCACAACATTTAGAAGCTTATGTCACACATCACCAACTCTTCTAACCACTTGAAGACACAGCCCTTTCTGACACTCATTGTTTACATAAAAAAGTTATTTTTTTTTGCAAAAAAATTACTTTGAACCCCCAAACATTATATATTTTTTTAAAGCAAATGCCCTACAGATTAAAATGGTGGGTGTTTCATTTTTTTTTTTTCACACAGTATTTGCGCAGCGATTTTTCAAACGCATTTTTTGGGGAAAAAACACACTTTTTTAAATTTTAATGCACTAAAACACACTATATTGCCCAAATGTTTGATGAAATAAAAAAGATGATCTTAGGCCGAGTACATTGATACCAAACATGACATGCTTTAAAATTGCGCACAAACGTGCAGTGGCAACAAATTAAATACATTTTTAAAAGCCTTTAAAAGCCTTTACAGGTTACCACTTTAGATTTACAGAGGAGGTCTACTGCAAAAATGACTGCCCTCGATCTGACCTTCGTGGCGATACCTCACATGCATGGTGCAATTGCTGTTTACGTTTGACGACAGACCGCCGCTTGCGTTCGCCTTAGCGCGAGAGCAGGGGGCGACAGGGGTGCTTTTTTTTTTTTTTCTTTATTTTTTTTTGCTTTTTTATCTTATTTTTAAACTGTTCCTTTCATTTTTTTTTTTTTTTTTTTAATCATTTTTATTGTTATCTCGGGGAATGTAAATATCCCCTATGATAGCAATAGGTAGTGACAGGTACTCTTTTTTGAAAAAATTGGGGTCTATTAGACCCTAGATCTCTCCTCTGCCCTCAAAGCATCTGATGACACCAAGATCGGTGTGATAAAATGCTTCCCCAATTTCCCAATGGCGCTATTTACATCCGGCGAAATCTAAGTCATAAAATGCTCGTAGCTTCCGGTTTCTTAGGCCATAGAGATGTTTGGAGCCACTCTGGTCTCTGATCAGCTCTATGGTCAGCTGGCTGAATCACCGGCTGCATTCTCAGGTTCCCTGTTGAGACAGGAGAGCCAGAGAAAAACACGGAAGACGGTGGGGGGGGGCATTCCCTCCCACGGCTTGTAAAAGCAGTCTAGAGGCTAATTAGCCACTAGGATTGCTTTTACATGAAAGCCGACCGCTGGCTGAAAAGAATGATACCAAGATGATACCTGAACCTGCAGGCATCATTCTGGTATAACCATTCAAAGTCGTGAATGGCGTACCTGAAGACAAAAAAATGGTTAACAATAAAGCACAGTAAACGGTAAAGTATAAAAAATTGCATACCTGAAAAGCAAACATGATAAAACATAATAACAACAAAACATTGCAGAATAGAATACAGTAAAAAAGAGCAGAACAAGAGAGAGAGAATAGAGAGAGAGAGAAAACAATAAAACGACAACTATTTTTTTTTATTTTATATATATATTTTTTTTTTTACACTTTTTTTGTAACTAACTTTTATAACGGTAACCGGTTCCAGGTTCGGGTCTCTCAAAATGCGATGGCATCTTGGGAGACCCTGTGAAAGTGTGTCCTAGTCTGTGCAATGCTGTACCCTACGCTAATACTCAACTAGTGAATGGTAGCGTTCAAAACATTCACCAATGCAAAGACCAGGATTGTCAGGACAGGAGGGACAATAATATCGGGTGTCACGCCTATATTCGCGCTTGCTGCAGACACGACATCTTTTTTGGGGGGGTTCGTTGGGTAGGGGTACTCGGGAGGACATAAAGAAAATGCCTCTCATGCAGCCGACTGCATTTGGTTGGGGATGTGAATGGGGGAAGTACGGGCGCTGCAGAAGCGGTGGGTTCCCAATTAGGATTGACGAATGCAGCAGGAAGGGCACTATGGGCACGACGGGCCTGTGTTTGTCTTCTTGGTGGCAGCGGGACACTACTTGTGCTTGCCACCTCACCAGCTTGAACTGCACTTATGGGACTCGCCACGTCACCAAGTGTTACTGCAGTGCTGGTTTGACTACGACCGGGGTGTACTAGGCTGCTGGCGCTTGCCAGTTCAATAAAAAGCTACCAAAAAAACTGTTAGCGATCGCAGGGATCAGGCCTGGCTCTGCGAACGCTGCAGTTATGCATTTAGTGTTTTGTAAGTGTCAGTGATCGATCGATACTGCACTTGGGTGGGCTGGACTGGGCCGGGCGGAGGGGCAAAACGCAGGTGCTAGCAGGTATCTGGGCTGATCCCGCTAACACTGCGTTTTTGGGAACCCTAAACTGCTGGGGACGCTAGTATAGATCTGATCGGATCAGATATTGATCCGTTCAGATACTATACCACTAAGGGAGCTGTACGGTGCATGCGTGGGTGTTAGCGCTACTGGCGCTAACCTGACGCTGCCTGGGGCTGGTGCTTGCCAGTTCACCAAAATGCTACCAAAAAAACTGTTAGCGATCGCAGGGATCAGGCCTGACTCTGCGAACGCTGCAGTTATGCGTTTAGTGTTTTGTAAGTGACAGTGATCGATCGATACTGCACTTGGGCTGGGCCGGGCGGAGGGGCAAAACGCAGGTGCTAGCAGGTATCTGGGCTGATCCCGCTAACACTGTGTTTTTGGGAACCCTAAACTGCTGGGGACGCTAGTATAGATCTGATCGGATCAGATATTGATCCGATCAGATACTATACCACTAAGGGAGGCGTATGCTGCGTGCGTGGGTGTTAGCGGTACTGGCACTAATCTGACGCTGCCTGGGGCGACGCATATCACCGCCGGGCGATCAGGGGGCTAAACCTTTATTCGGTAATAAACGGCGGGTGCCCTGACACTATAAAAAATAAACAAACTAACCAGGGTCACCCGTAACACTTATACGGTGATCAGTGGTGAAAGGGTTAACTAGGGGGCCATCAAGGGGTTAAAACATTTATTAGATAGTATATGGGGGTCCCTGTCGCTATAAAACGCTGACGACGAACCTAAATATTTAGGTCCCTAACTAGCGTCACCAGCGACACTAATACAGCGATCAGAAAAATGATCGCTTAGGAATGATGTGATTGGCCGGCGGCGATCGCGAGGGGGGGGCCACGAACGGATGGCCTCCCCCTCATCTCCGATCGCCGTGGGACAGAAGACGACCGCCTCGGGCACCGGGGGGGGGGTCCGATCGGACCCCCCACCCGCGGAAGGCAAATCACGTATATGTACGTGATTTTGCCTGTCCGTGCCACCTTGCCGACGTAAATCGGCGTGAGGCGGTCGTCAAGTGGTTAAAGAGATCTTCAGGCCGGTCACATGACTCCCTGCTACTCCGATCCCTGGGCTACAGCGGGAGGGGCCAAGCTCTCACTCTGTTAGCCAGGAGGTCACATGACCAGCATGCTGGCTGTTCTGCCCCTCCCGCTGTAGCAGAATGACCGGGAGTCACATGACCAGCTTGAAGATATCTGAAAAAATTATTTAGAGGCTTCATTTTCAATAAATACACACTGGGGCACTGTGAGTTGTCGCTGCATAAAGGAGCTGACAGGGAGGGAGAGGACAGAGAGCTGCGGATGACGGAGGTATGTAGTAAACTGACCACGATGTCAGGGCTCAGCAGCCATTATAAACCAAGGTCAGTTTACAGGGGGGGGCAGTGCCAAGCAGGTTTTGTACAGTTTAGTGAGGGGAAGGTTAGAGAGCACAAGCACTGTGCTGCTTAACCTGCTATAAGGGAACAGGATCAATTTTCCAAGCTAAAAAGGTAGAAGCTGATTGGCTACCATGCACAGCTGCACCAGATTCTGCTCTCTCCAATTTTAGCAAATCAACCCTCATAGTATGGACTATCCCACCACCTCCTATGTCAGATTTAGATAGATCTAAATAGACAGATTTAGCTGGTACAAACAGGTACATGAATGTCACACTCAATAACAATTTCAGTGCAGAGTGTCTACAAAACTCTTTATGAATTCCTCCCATACTTCTCAATCAACTGCATCAAAGAAAAAGCTGTCAAGGGCCAAGTTGTACTCAGCCATAGTGATGTGGAGAAACCTTTACAGTAAAATAATACAAGACTCAAAGAAACAAATAGTGGATTTTATTGTGGTAGGAAGGAACAATGTGTGTATTCCTTCATTGTCAGGACAGTTAGATAGAGAAGCCATTTTATACAGAAGTACTTGAGTTACTCTAATAAATATTGTCCATCTTTTAAAACAGCTCTCACTATAAGGAGGACAGATTGGATGGAGTGTTGGAAGAGGCTCTGCTGCCACTGGATAAAGCCCCCAATACAGGAACACCCTCCAGGATTTAACCGGTTTGTCCTTTACCCGGCATAGAATGAAATGCTTTCTTCCTAAAAAACATTTTTCTAGGGACGTAAAATAGAACATAGATGTCAGGACACCTAGGTTTTAGAATGACATGTAAATGACTTTTTATATACAGTATATACACATTTAGATAAGATTTAGAGTCTTTTTCACTGCAAATATGATATCCTTTACTTGGGGTGTGCAGTTTTCTTCCAAGGTCTTGGCATAAGGCATTGGAAGATCAGCTCCAGTTACACGGAACACAGGAGAATCCAGGTAATTGAATGCAGGACCTAGAAAAGATTAATATATAAATATCTTAAGACAAGATACCAATTGACACTGACATAAAATGTAAATTCCAAGAAAGGGGGAAAAAAAGGGGGGGGAGGGGAATGCTTAGAACCCCATTTAGTTTTTTCACAACTATTTGGGGTCTCTGTAAGCGTGATTTACCCTCACTTCCTGTCCTGCTGACAATGTTTTACCAGACAGGAAGCTACAGGAACTCTCCAACAGAACAGCGCAGACATTAAAAACTATTTTCTTTTGTAAAGTACGGTAAGGCTAGAACCTCTGTCAAATATATTTTTTTGTGTAGCTGTTGTAACCTTTTCCTGTACCAGTAAGCCAGGGTAAGGGCCTTAAAATAAAGAACAAAACCACAGACTTTTTTTAATGGCAGGACAGACCCCAATGGTCCCCCACCCTGTCAGCGGTAATGTACACAGAGCCACATGACATGCGCAGCGCCAGCTCAGAGTTCATTTACGGCTCCCACTGTGTGCCATGGTGAGGTGACTTCTGCACATGAGGAAGGGACCGAGTCTAGGTTCACACTAATGCAATGCGGGAAACGCAGCGAGTCCTGTACGTTTCCCACACCGCATTGAAAATGCACTCTGTCCATGTGATCTGCTGCGGGTGTCAATGTTAAATTAATGACACCCCTGAAAAACAGCTTGCAGAATGCAGTGCAAACAGATTCAGGTGTGGACGCAGTGCAATACAAGCCATACAAAACAAATGTCTCAAATCACACTGCACAGACATTGCATGCGATTTGCATTCACAGGAAAGAAGTGTGATCCATGTGTGAACAACATGCATGCATCCCGCACCTCACAGATGTGAACCCAGGCTCAAGCAGCCAAAAAGTGTGATCTTGGAAGGAAGCCTGGGAGAAGATGGAAGCGCCCAACACTGACAGTGTAGCTCTGGAGAGCTTCCTTTGACAGGTTAAATCCGTCATATTGTGCTAGTATGCTGTGAAGATTACAGCATTAACACTGCAGGGTCCCCTTTGTTTAATTCCAGGTAGTGGATATGTATGGATTAGTTTGGGAGAATGGGGATATTGTCAAATCCACGTCTAAGATCATTCAGAATTCATCAACAGGTACATTTGACCTGCAGCTGACCGCCCCAGACGTGCTTCAAATGTACTTTGCATTTCCATAGAACTGTATAGAAATCCAAAACCTGTCTGATGTTGTAATCCTTCCCTACTTTATCCAAAACTAGAAAAAAAAAGTTTTTTGGCTCAATTTACACCTTAAGGCCCCTTTCACACGTGTGGACCGTTCAGATCCGCCTGTCAGTTTTTTCAGGCGGACCTGAACAGACGCTCCATACATCTCTATGGAGCGACGGGTGTCAGTGGTGACATGTCTGCTGACATCCGATCCGCTAAATCCAGACGGATGCAAACCCTATTTTCCATCCATCTGGCGAATCAGATGAAAACGGACAGACAGTCTGTTTTCATCCGATCCCCCCATAGAGGAAAGTGGAGATCGGACCGGTCCATTTCTCCACAGTGTGCAGAGACAGACTAGTCATCCGCCGGCTCAGCCGGGATCAATGGATCGATCTCTGCTGAGCAAGTGGATGTCTAAAAACGGATGCGCACGTGTGAAAGGGGCCTTAGGGTAACTAACTTTATGTAATGCCTTGCACCTAGATTACTCCTTTGCGCCTAAGCCCTCATTCACACGAGGCGGACTCCGTTTCTATGGTCCTCCGGCTCAGCGGGAGATCTCTCCGTTGATCTCTGCTGAGCCGGCGGATGACCAGTCCCTCTCTGCTCACTGAGCGGGGAGGGGCTTGTTAGGCGCCGCTGCTGCCTATGGAGGGATCGGATGAAAACGGACAGCATGTCCGTTTTCATCAGATCTCACCCGATCCGCCAGCGACGGATCTGGACGTAGGGCCATCCGTCTGCTTTTTGCGGATCGGACCAGGTCGGATGTCAGCGTACATGTCCCCGCTGACATCCGTCGCTCCATAGGCTAACATGGAGCGCCCGTTCAGGTCCGCCGTCAAAACTGACAGGTGGACCTGAACGGTCCGATCGTGTGAAAGGGGCCTTAGGGTAAAACAAATCGAAATGCCTAAGCCCAATTTTCCAACTTTGACATGTGTTAGTAAAAAAACTGTACATATCACAACTACTTTGTGTATCCAACCGCATTTTTAACCCTAGGACAAATTGGGCTTTTTTTTTTTTTATTATCACAGATAAACTGGCCCAAAAAAGTAAATACATTTTTTTTTTTTTGCTACTACTACCAAAGAACACCCCAAAATAAAATTCTCATGATAATCGCAGCCATACCACATACAGTGAGGACAATTTTTAATCCCCTGAAGATTTTGTAAGTTTTCCCACTTACAAAGAAATGAAGTGTCTATAGTTGTTTTTATCATAGGTGTAATTTAAATGGAGACAGAATATCAACCAAAACTCCAGAAAAAAAAACACATAAAACAAACACTATGAATTGAGTTGCAGTTCAGCTAGTAAATTAGGTAATTGATTTTTATATTTTTTTCCTATCTCTGCAAGGACAGAGAACGCTACAACGTCTCATCTATTCAGATAGAAAAAACAAAAAATGGGGGCGGGCTTCACAGTGACTGATCACTTTGATAGCCATTCAGAGGCCATCACAGCAATCAGGTGACCTGGAACCAGCCGCTCCGAGTTCCGATCATTAGAACGGAGCTCTCGGTGCTGGGAGCGGGCCATGGGAGATACAAATATGCCGCATATTTGTGTACAGTGGGCGGGAAGGTGTTAAAGTGGATGTTAACCCAATGTCATCCTTTCTAAACTACTGCCATAGGGGTTATCTATAAGGCTATAGATGCCTCCTGCATGTATCTTTACCTGTCAAATGTCTCCCCTCTGTCTGTTATGAGACCCGAAAAACTGCAGATTCTGTGGGTGGGTCTGTTGTCTGGAGCTCGGTGGGTGGAGTCGTGATGTCACACTCCCCGCCCACCTCTACACTCCCCTTGTCAATATGCATTTTCTCCTGTGTATTTCTTACACTGAACTTCTGCTATGATCTCTAACATCCAGTGAAAAGACAGGAATCATGCTGAGGTGTGGAACAGCCAATCCTTGCAGAGCTGCTGAAGAAAGGAGTGGGGGTGGGAATTAAAAAATAATGCCTGTGTCTTCGTCTAGTTCACGAGATATGTAAATCACCTGTCACTCACAGCAAGAGGGAGGATTTGACAAAGTTTTTCTCTGTTTGTCAAGATTTATCTCACTGAACAGTAAAGGAGGATTTCTGAGAACTGGATTAACTCTTCGTGGCAAGACTGGGCTCAAATCATAGGAAATCTTATACTCTACACTATGACATTAAAAAAAAAAAAATTTCGGGTTTACATCCACTTTAAAGAGGAGTTCCACCCAGGGGGTCCATTAAAAAAAAATTAAAAGTCAGCAGCTACAAATACTGCAGATGCTGACTTTTAATTGGACACTTACCTGTCCCTGGGTCCAGCGATGCGGGGGATTGAAGCCCCGCTCGTCCCCCCCCCACCACTCGTCGGCGCCGGTATTTCAACTGTGGGCGCCGGGCTGTGGCTTCACAGCCTGGCACCCACTGCGCATGCGCGAGCGGCACCGCGCGCCATGATTGGCCGCTCAATCACCTGGGACCTGTAATGGGTCCCAGATGATTGACAGGAGGGAGGGAGCAGAGCCGAGCCTTCCTGTGCCGAGGGGGAAGTGATGTCACCAGCCCAGGCAAAGGAAGAGGCAGACTACGAGGGACCACCTAGCAACAGGCATTTAAGGTAAGTAAAAAAAAAATAAATATCCAAATGTTTTTTTTTTGTTTTTTTTTTTGTTTTTTAGAATTTTTCAGGTATTTTTGTTTTTTTGGGTGGAACCCCACTTCAACCACTTGACAACTGGGCACTTAAACCCCCTTCCTAACCAGACCAATTTTCAGCTTTCTGTGCTCTCACATTTTGAATTACAATTGAATGACAATTGCTCAGTCATGCAACACTGTACCTATATGAAATGTTTGTCCTTTTTTTCACACAAATAGAGCTTTCTTTTGGTGGTATTTAATTACAGCTGGGTTCTTTATTTTTTGCGCTACAAAAGAAAAAAGACCAAAAAATCTGTAAAAAATGCATTTTTCTTAATTTCTTAATAAAATTTTGCAAATTAGTAATTTTTCTTCATATATTTTGGCCAAAATTTATACCGCTACTTATCTTTGGTAAAAATAACCCAAATCGGTGGATATTATTTGGTCTTTGTGAAAGTTATAGAGTCCAAAAGCTATGGTGCCAATATCTGAAAATTAATCACACCTGAAGTACTGACGGCCTATCTAATTTCTTGAGGCCCTAACATGCCAGAAAAGTACAAATACCCCCAAATGACCCCTTTTTGGAAAGAAGACATTCCAAGGTATTTAGAAAGATGCATGGTGAGTTTTTTGAAGTTGTCATTTTTTCCCACAATTCTTTGCAAATCCAAGTTTTTTTTTTTACTTTTTTTTTTCACAAAATTGTCATATTACCAGGTTATTTCTCACACACAGCATATGCATACCACAAATTACACCCCAAAACACATTCTGCTATTACTCCCGAATACGGTGATACCATATGTGTGAGTCTTTTAAACAGCGTGGCCACATACAGAGGCCCAACATGAATGGAGCACCTTCAGGAGTTCTGGAGCTCCCAGGCCAATTCTGACATTTCTCTCCTACATGTAAAAATCATCATTTATTAGCTAGAAAATTACATAGAATCCCAAAACATTATATATGTTATTTTAGCAAAGACCCTGGAGAATACAATGGTGGTCATTGCAACTTTTTATCTCGCACGGTATTTACGCAGCAATTTTTGTAACACTTTTTAAAAAAAACAAAAAACAGTTTTGTGCTTTAAAAAAACCCAAAACAGTAAAGTTAGCCCAATGTTTTTGCATAATGTGAAAGATGAAGTTACGCCGAGTAAATAGATACCCAACATGTCACCTTTCAAAATTGCATGCGCTTGTGGAATGGCGCCAAACTTCGCTACTCAAAAATCCCCATAGGCAACGCTTTAAAAATTTTTACTGGTTACATGTTTTGAGTTACAGAGGAGGTCTAGGGCCAAAATTATTGCTCTCGCTCTACCGATCGCAGCGATACCTCACATGTGTGGTTTGAACACCGTTTTCATATGTGGGCCGGACTTACATATGCGTTCGCTTCTGCATGCGAGCACACGGGGATAGTAGCGCTTTAATTTTTTTTTTTTTTTTTATTGTTCATTTTACTTTATTTATTTTAGTTTGATGCTTTTTTCCAAAAAAAAAATTTTTGACCACTTTTATTCCTATTACAAGGAATGTAAACATCCCTTGTACTAGGAATATGGCATGCCAGGTCCTCTTTACAGTGAGATATGGGGTCAATAAGACCCCATATCTCACCTCTAGTTTGGGAAGCCTGAAATTAAAAAAAAAAAAAAAAAAAAAAAAGATCCTGGCTTCGATCATAGCGGTGAGTCGGTAGAAGCACCGGAGGGCGGCGGGAGGGGGGGACATCCCCTCTCGCCTCCCGTAAGAACGATCAAGCCATGGAACAGCCGCTATGATCGTTCTTATGGTGTAGGGAATCGCTGGCTGAAAAAGCTGATATCTGAATGATGCCTGTAGCTGCACCCATCATTCAGATATCCCCGCACAAAGTCAAGGACGTCATATGACAGCCGGCGGGCGGGAAGTGGTTAAAACGCATTTTTTTCTTTTAACACAAAGTTGACCATTTATACAATATTTCTAACACATAGCATGTACATACCAAAAATGACACCCCAAAATAGATTCTCCTACTCCTCCCGAGTACGGTGATACCACATGTGTGAGTCTTTTACACAGCGTGGCCACATACAGAGGCCCAACATGCAGGGGAGCACCTTCAGGCGTTCTGGAGCTCCCAGGCCAATTCTGACATTTCTCTCCTACATGTAAAAATCATCATTTATTAGCTAGAAAATTACATAGAATCCCAAAACATTATATATGTTATTTTAGCAAAGACCCTGGAGAATACAATGGTGGTCATTGCAACTTTTTATCTCGCACGGTATTTGCGCAGCAATTTTTGTAACACTTTTTAAAAAAAACAAAAAACAGTTTTGTGCTTTAAAAAAACCCAAAACAGTAAAGTTAGCCCAATGTTTTTGCATAATGTGAAAGATGAAGTTACGCCGAGTAAATAGATACCCAACATGTCACCTTTCAAAATTGCATGCGCTTGTGGAATGGCGCCAAACTTCGCTACTCAAAAATCCCCATAGGCAACGCTTTAAAATTTTTTACTGGTTACATGTTTTGAGTTACAGAGGAGGTCTAGGGCCAAAATTATTGCTCTCGCTCTACCGATCGCAGCGATACCTCACATGTGTGGTTTGAACACTGTTTTCATATGTGGGCCGGACTTACATATGCGTTCGCTTCTGCATGCGAGCACACGGGGACAGGAGCGCTTTAATTTTTTTTTTTTTTTTTTATTGTTCATTTTACTTTATTTATTTTAGTTTGATGCTTTTTTCCAAAAAAAAAATTTTTTGACCACTTTTATTCCTATTACAAGGAATGTAAACATCCCTTGTAATAGGAATATGGCATGCCAGGTCCTCTTTACAGTGAGATATGGGGTCAATAAGACCCCATATCTCACCTCTAGGTTGGGAAGCCTGAAATTAAAAAAAAAAAAAAAAAAAAAGATCCTGGCTTCGATCATAGCGGTGAGTTGGTAGAAGCACCGGAGGGCGGCGGGAGGGGGGGACATCCCCTCTCGCCTCCCGTAAGAACGATCAAGCCGTGGAACAGCCGCTATGATCGTTCTTATGGTGTAGGGAATCGCTGGCTGAAAAAGCTGATATCTGAATGATGCCTGTAGCTGCACCCATCATTCAGATATCCCCGCACAAAGTCAAGGACGTCATATGACAGCCGGCGGGCGGGAAGTGGTTAAAACGCATTTTTTTCTTTTAACACAAAGTTGACCATTTATACAATATTTCTAACACATAGCATGTACATACCAAAAATGACACCCCAAAATAGATTCTCCTACTCCTCCTGAGTACGGCGATACCACATGTGTCAGACTTCCACAGCCTGGCCACATACAGAGGCCGAGTACAGCCGAGTATGGCTGGGTATGTCTGGGTATGGCGGGGTACTGCAGGGTATTGCAGAGTACTGCGGGGTATTGCAGAGTACTATGGGGTATTGCAGAGTACTGCGGGGTATTGCAGGGTATTGCAGAGTACTGCGGGGTACTGCAGGGTATTGCAGAGTACTGCGGGGTATTGCAGAGTACTGCGGGGTATTGCAGAGTACTGCGGGGTATTGCAGAGTACTGCGGGGTATTGGAGAGTATTGCGGGGTATTGGAGAGTATTGCGGGGTATTGCAGAGTACTGCAGAGTACTGCGGAGTATTGCTGAGTATTGCGGGGTGTTGCAGAGTATTGCGGGGTGTTGCAGAGTATTGCGGGGTATTGGAGAGTATTGCGGGGTATTGGAGAGTACTGTGGGGTATTGCAGTGTACTACAGGGTATTGCAGAGTACTGCGGGGTATTGCGGGGTATTGGAGAGTATTGCGGGGTATTGGAGAGTATTGCGGGGTATTGGAGAGTACTACGGGGTATTGGAGAGTACTGCGGGGTATTGCAGAGTACTGTGGGGTATTGTGGGGTATTGGAGAGTATTGCGGGGAATTGCGGGGTACTGCAGAGTACTGCGGGGTATTGCAGAGTACTGCGGGGTATTGCTGAGTATTGTGGGGTGTTGCAGAGTATTGTGGGGTGTTGCAGAGTATTGCGGGGTATTGCAGAGTACTGCGGGGTATTGGAGAGTATTGCAGGGTATTGGAGAGTATTGCAGGGTATTGGAGAGTACTGCGGGGTATTGCAGAGTACTGCGGGGTATTGGAGAGTACTGCGGGGTATTGGAGAGTACTGGGGGGTATTGGAGAGTATTGCGGGGTATTGGAGAGTATTGCGGGGTATTGGAGAGTATTGCGGGGTATTGGAGAGTATTGCGGGGTATTGGAGAGTATTGCGGGGTATTGCAGAGTACTGTGGGGGTATTGCAGAGTACTGTGGGGGTATTGCAGAGTACTGTGGGGGTATTGCAGAGTATTGTAGGGGTATTGCAGAGTATTGTGGGGGTATTGCAGAGTATTGTGGGGCATTGCAGAGTAGTGCAGGGCATTGCAGAGTATTGCACAGCATTGCAGAGCATTATGGATGGCTGAGCATGGATGGCTGGATGGTTGGATGTCTCTGTGCAGCGCTGTGGGCACTACACATCCAGTCCACAGCGCTGCAGCCATCCATCCATCCCCCTCTCCGCTCACAGTGTACCGATCGGTACACAGGAGGGGAGGAGAGGAGATGACGCCGGTCTGTTTACATGTGATCGCTCCGTCATTTGACGGAGCGATCACATGGTAAACGGCCGCGATCAGCGGCCATTTACCAGGATCCGTGATGCGCCGGGTCCTCTGGACCTGGCGGTCACGGATGCGTTCGGGTGCGCGCCCCAGGGGGCGCTCGAGAGGGGAATTCTGGGAGGACGTCATAGTACGCCCTCCCAGAGTTATCCAACCACCCTGCAGCCGTCATTCGGCTATGGGTCGGTTGGTAAGTGGTTAAGCAAACACTTCACAATGCTACTGAAAAAGGCCATAACCACTTGGCTTCATCAGCAGTGGAGCTGTGAAAGGTGGTGCTTGATCTGTATTACTTCTGCCGGGTTAGCCCCCCCATATCAAAATTTTTGAAAAAATCTTATGCAGTTTGTTAGATCTTTGTTAGATCAGGTTAGATCAACCGTTGTTTGCGTTAGATCTCACACAGAAGAAGCGATATTAACAGTTATTTGCTGGGGGGGCTAACCCGTCATCAGCCCCCCCCTTATCAAAAAATTGACCAAACAGCTATTTTGGAAGCAATTTGTTAGATCCGGTATGATCAAGTGTTTTTAACGTTAGATCTCACATAATTAGACACTTATTAGGTGATTAATGAGGGGGGGCTGGCCCCCCTTATCAAATTTTTGGGCCAAAAATCATTCAGGCTAATAGATATTCGTTAGATCCGGTAAAGATCAAGTGTTTTTAACGTTAGATCTCACATCATTTCAGAGATATTCCACATCAATATAGAGATATTAGGTGGTACATATGGACAGGCTGGCCCCCCCCTTATCGAATTTTCGGGCCAAAAATCATTCAGGCTAATAGATATTCGTTAGATCCAGTAAGATCAAGTGTTTTTAACGTTAGATCTCACATCATTTCAGAGATATTCCACATCCAAATAGAGATATTAGGTGGTACATATGGACGGGTTGGCCCCTCCTTATCAAATTTTCTGGCCAAAAATCATTCAGGCTAATAGATATTTGTTAGATCCGGTAAGATCACGTGGTTTTAACGTTAGATCTCACATCATTTCAGAGATATTCCCCATCAAAATAGAGATATTAGGTGGTACATGTGGACGGGTTAGCCCCCCTACATGCAATTTTCTGGCCAAAAATCATCTAGGCTAACAGATATTCGTTAGATCCGGAAAGATCAAGTGGTTTTAACTTTAGTGATATTAGGTGGTAGTACGTAATGATGAGATTAGATCTCACATAATTAGAGACTTATTAAGTGATTAATGAGGGGGGCTGACCCCCTCTTATCAAATTTTCTGGCCAAAAAATCACCCGGCTAATTGATATTCATTAGATCCGGTAAGATCAAGTGATTTTAATGTTTGATTATCCATAATTACAGGGATATTATGGATATTTGGTAACGATGCACGTATATCCATACTAGTGTCTATACCGGAGGCGGTGATGAGCATTTTCACATGTACCAGTGAGGAGTGCCATTGAGCATACCGAGGTATGCTGAAATTATGTGGGACATTAATCGACAGGTGTGTCCAAGCCCAGTGAAGCCTGAAGCACAGTCACAGAAGCCAGAGGGAAACTTCGGAGGGCTCTGGTGAAGGAGTCAACCATGTGCCCATCTACGGTAGCTGGCTCAAAACCAATGACACGAAGAGACAGCAGCGAAAGTTCAAACCCTTGCAGAGGGCCCCCCATTGTTGCCTCCAAACAACCCAGTGTCCTGTTTCTTTTGACAAATGCTGCCTGGTGTTGGAGAGTCAATGCACACTAGACTCCCAGAACTTAGCACAGATTTAAGCCCAATCAGAACCTCGCAGAGAGGAGCGCGGATACAAACCACCGAACAGGCCAGGGCCACCACTTCCTCCATGCTCCCTGACAAGCTGGTGGGACCTTCTCCTGTTGTTTCCATCCAAGTAAATGGAGTCTACACCAAGGCGCCTCTGGATACTGGAGCTTAAGTGACTCTTCTCTACAGAGACTTCTATGACAGGCACCTCAAGCACCTGCCTTTGCAGAAGTTGGAAGAGCTGCAGATATGGGGCATTGTGACTCAGAACTTCCCCTATGATGGCTATCTACCGGTCAAGCTGACCTTCGATCCCTCCATGGCTGGGAAAGCCAAGACTTTTGAAACTCAGGCAGTGGTCTGTTCTCGCCCACCAGGGGCCAGTAAGAGTTCTCTCATCATAGAGACCAATACTGATCTTGTCAGAAGGCTGTTGACACCTCTTGTTCTGGAGCCGGGCACTTCAACTACAAGTTTGCACCCCATGCTGAGACAAGCCTACCAGCACCTGGTACAAAAACAGAAGGGAAAGATCTGGCGCTTGGACCAGTGTGAGAAGGTGTTACAGCCTGGTAAAGTGGCCTATTTACGAGCATCTGTCAAGCTAAATTGGAAGCAAGCAGGCCCTTTCATTGTCCTTGAATCAGACGGACAGAGAGAAGACATAGGAGTGGAGATAATTCCTGAGGTAGTTTCAACCAAAGGGTTGCAAAGAAGTCACGGAAAGATCTTGGTTAGTGTCCACAACATAACAGCCTCGCCAGTGAAGATGCCGGCTCAGATGTTGCTGGGACAAATGAATCTGGCCAATCCAGTCCCACCGTCTGATTTGGTGGGGGGAGCAAAGGATGGGATCTCTGTGGAGGAGCTCTATCTGAAAAATACTCCCCTTTTGCCTGAATGGAAAGAAAGGGCCAAGACTCAGCTCCTGAGATGGCAGGTTGCATTCTCCAAGAGTGAATTTGATGTGGGGTGTAAAAAAGTGCCCAATACCAGATCCATCTCTTCGAGTGCATAAGCCGTTCAGGGAAAGAGTTTGATAGATTCCTTTAGGGGACTTGGAGGATCTGCATGAACAACTGGCAGAGTTGAAGAGGGCAGGTATCATCCGAGTCCCAGAGTCTATACGCTTCCCCAATAGTGGTGGTACAGAAGAAGAATGGGTCACTGAGGCTGGGTATTGACTACCGGACGCTGAACTTAAGGACCATTCCCGACCAATATACCACCCCAAGGATAGAAGATGTCTTGCAGAGCCTGTCAGGAGCGAAGTGGTTCAGCATGCTGGATTTGAAGAGTGGGTATCTCGATCATCCAGTGAAGCAAGTGTCGCCTTGTTTTCTGCTCAGAGAGGTTGGAATATCTGATATCTGTATACAGACTGGGAGGAAGTGGTATATGACGGAAGCACTCAAGCGGAGTGTGGGACGTTCCGTGACATTGGTGGCAAGCAGCGGGAAAGCTTCCTGAAGTCTGGGACATCCAAACCTCCAACTAGATCCAAGATCAGCATAGCAGACTTCGGTCACCCCAGCGGAGATATGGACCTGGCATCAGAGTTCCCGGGGCTGCTGCGGATCATCCTTTCAACATACACCAGGACTGTGTCTGAGGATGAGTACCTGGAGCTTAGGCAGCAAATTCGGGTGGAGCTCTGGATTGCAGCCCTCCGTCTCGCTGGTATAAAACAGGGCAAGTGCTTTCCAACCCAAGAGCAACGGGCCAGTGACCAACGGGCATTGCGGATGGCATTCCTGGTAGAGCAGCCCCAGGAGCAATGGGTGACTGAGTTGGACAGGTTGGCCCAGCAGGAGATAGAGCTGGACAATCGTTATCGGGCTCTGCAAAGGCACGCAGAGGAGGGATATTTAGGGGAGACAACAGAATGCTCTCCGGAGGGATATGACTTTGGCGGCCCTGGATTGCTGTGGGAGAGCCTTACAGATCTTTTTATGTTTGGCGATGAAGGGGAACCTGACCTTGAGGACCTGAGAGACTATAGAGAGTCTATGCTCGGTCTTGCAGGGGTCTCAGAGCTCAAACCTGATCTGGACCATTTGCTAAGGAAGGAACAGCATCTGGAAAGGGCATACAGGAAACTGCTAGAACAAGTTCAGCAGCATGCCAGAGAATCGGCAGTGGAAAATCCGGAGATTGCCGTCCCCAAACCTGAAGTGCTGACAACAGGGCAGAGCTCTGCTAACCTCTGCCCAGAAATGATAGCATCTTCTGGGTTCCATGGACAGGAGATGGTGAACCTCTATCCCCAGACATCAGTTGCAGAGACATGGGATTTGATAGACTTTTCTGCTGAGGAAGAACAACCTGATGAGCCTCCAGCAGAAGAGCTGCTATCAGGGCCAAAGTTCACTGTGTTCTGCCCAGCACCAACAGTGGCTTCGGCCTTCTTGAGAGAAGAGGTAGTCGGCCTTTCTCCCACAACACTGACAGGGACATGTGATTTTCTGCCAGCAGCATCTATGGAGTTAAAACAAACTTCTCCAGCTGAAGATCTGGTAACTGAACAGAGGGTCCAAGACCTCTGTCCCACACTTTTACCAATTCCAGAGACTGGGGATTTAATAGACGTTTCTGTAGAGGAGGAACCACCTGGAAAACCCCCAGCAGAAGTGCTGGCAACTGGACAGAGGGTCCAAGACCTCTGCCCCACACCTGCAGCAATTGTGGAGGCTCAGGGTGAGAAGATGGCAATCACTTCCCAGCAGCAGATACAGGGGGAGAAGGGAGAGGAGGTGTGTGTTGTCCCTCCCCAACAGTTGGCCAGGGTGGAGGAAGCGGGCTTTCCTCCCCAGCAAAGATCCATGCACCTGGGAGACAGTACCAGATGAGGGAATGGAAAAGGAAGCAGCCGGCTCACCTCCCCAATGGCAGCTACACAGTTTGGGAGTGGAGGAAGCCAGCCTCCTGCCCCAACGGTTAGCCGGAGTGGAGGATGCGGAGTCCCCAGCAGAAGTGCTGGCAACAGGGCAGAGTGCTACCAACCTCTGCCCAGCACCGGCAACAACTACAGAGTTCCAGGGAGGCGGGGCAGTCGGCCTCCCTCTCCAACAGTTAGCCGGAACAGATGGTGTGGGGTTTCCAGCAGAAGGGCTGGCAACAGGGCCGAGGACTGCTGGACTCTGCCCTCAACAGAGGATGGATTTCCTGTGAAGGTGGATGGGACTTCAGTCTCCACCTGTATACCCCAGGGATGCTGGGCAGTGGGCCCAGATCCCCAACAGCATGACAGAGTGAGCCCAGACACCCTGTCTTCTCTCCAGCGGCAGAAAGGATTCCAGGGAGAAGAGCCAGTCCAGGCCTCTCCCCAGCGGCAGATATGTTCTCTGAGAGAGGCAGAGGTTGGCTGGGTGAGTAATACTCTGTTTGGAATAAGTTATTTGGGGTACTGTGTGGGTACAGGCATTAGAGGACTGGAACTACTGACTAACTTCGGAGTCAACCCGTCTGGGGTCTCCTCCTGTGTTAGTCTCCTGCCGAAAGGGAAGAAATGTGACGGACCTGGCCGGGACAGAGGCTGTTGGAGAGGACTGGGTGCGGGCCTGTTGCCTTTTGATTATGGGCCCTAGCATTTGGGGGGAATGGTGCTCTCTATGAGCTGTATGCCTGGGGACCCTGGGGTTGGTGTTACTTTGGATTCAGCTCCATGTCCCCCCAAAAACACACAGACTCTGGGAACCCTTTATATGCCATATTAGAATGGTGACTGATTTATACCGTTGGGACTCGTACTGTTAAATGCTAATGTCATCAATTCTGCTATAATGGGTTTATTGTAAATAAGTCTAGTGTGGCTCTAGGAGTCTTTTCACCCATTGTTGTTTGTGTTAATTAACTGTGTGAAGCTCGGTGACCACAAGTCTGGGCGAAAGGTCATGTCTCAGTCACCTAGGCTGTATAAAGGATTAGATAATTAGCTCATGTTAATTAAGTTACAGTTGTATCGTTAGAGGAGGTTCCAACGGCATATAAAGTCTTGTAACTTTGATTCATAATAAACAGTCCATGTTAGCAGTGAAGCAAGTGTCGCCTTGTTTTCTGCTCAGAGAGGTTGGAATATCTGATATCTGTATACAGACTGGGAGGAAGTGGTATATGACGGAAGCACTCAAGCGGAGTGTGGGACGTTCCGTGACATTACCAAATCCCCATGCACCCCGAGGATCGGGAGAAGACCATTTTCATTAACCCGCAGGGGATCTTTGGATTTGACTGTATGCATCAAGGCCTGTCTGGTGCCCCAGCAACCTTCCAAAGGCTAATGGAGAAAACCATGGGTGACGTGAAACTGATCGAGGTGTTGGTGTACTTACACGACATCATCGTTTTCAGCAAGACCCTGGAAGAGCATGAAGAGTTTCTGCAGAAGGTCCTTAAGAGACTCCATGGTGAGGGGGTTGAAGCTGTCTCTGGAAAAGTGCCAGTTTTATCAACCCTCGGTCAACTACCTTGGTCACATTGTGTCTGCTGATGAAGTGGCCACTGACCTCCTGGCCGAGGCCTACCAACGTGACTGAGCTTGGGTCATTTCTGGGATTCTGCTCTTATTACAGAAGATTTGTCAAGGGATTCGCTAAGACACTGACCCTAATCTGGCGAAGCCTGTCAGACCAGCTGGAGGGCCAGAAAACCCAGAGAGTACATTAAGGAACACTTGACTCTGAAGTGTGAAGAGGTTTTAGGCAGCTGAAGTGAAGCCTAACAACCGCTCCAGTCATGGCCTATGAAGATCCAACCAGGCCATACGAGCTACACTTTGACGCCAGTCGAGATGGGTTAGGTGGGGTGCTATATTAAGAACATGACTGCCATCTACGGCCTGTTACCTACGTGAGTCGGAACTTGGCCCCCGCCGAGAAGAACTATCCCATGCACAAACTTGAGTTTCTGGCCTTGAAGTGGGTGGATAAGCTGAGGGATTACCTGTATGGAGTGGAGTTTGTGATCAAGACCGACAACAATGCTCTCACCTACATCCTCACTACCACCAAGTTGGACGCCACGGGTCACAAATGGTTGGCTGCTCTATCAGGGTTTATAATCAGCCTGAAGTATCGACCGGGGTCAGGAAACAAGACGCTGATGCTTTGTCAAGAAAGCCCCATTGTTCCAGAGACCCTCCAGAAGAATAGGCCCAACTGACACCTGAAGGGTACAAGCCTTATGTCAAGGAGCAGAACATCAACCTGGAGTAGGATCCAGGACCGAAGAGGTGGGAGTGTCAGCCGTTGGTGTCCCCAGATGTTATTGCAATGTCGCCCAAGTCGGGGATGAAGGTCTGCCCAAGCTGTCAAAGACCTGTGGAGGGACCAGTTAGAGGACCCTCCCTGTAGCTTGGCATTCAAGGCCTTGGAGAGCCAATGCCCTGACTAGTGGGATCGGTTTCAGGTGCACAGAGGGTTGGTCTACCGAAGGGGCCCCTCTGACGATTCTGAAGAAAAATGGCAACTATTCCTACATGAAAAACATACGGAGACAGTATTAACTGCCCTACTATCAGAAACCATGAATCAGACCGAGACAGAAGTATAGTTAAATCACACTTCTTTAATAATAATAATAAGGTAAACAGAGTAAGCGTAGTCAAAACAAGCCAGAGTTCAGTAACCGGATTGGGTAGTCAGCCAAGCAAATGTCAGAGAGCCAGAGATAAACGTAGTAGTACAGCAAGCAAGATCAGGAGCCAGAAAGAACGTCAGCCTAGCAAGTCTTCAACAGGAACGCAGGAGAAAGACTCTGTGATGTTGACAAAGGTGAAGGCAGAGATCAAGTGAGCTGGACAACTTGCTGGGTAACTGTGGAGAGAAATGGGAGCTGGCAATTAGCCGACAGCTGAGCGGCCAGCTCAGAGAAGGAAGAGCTGAGCCCAGCCCTGACACCTACATGACAACCTTGGCCACCTAGGGCCCAAGAGGACTTTTCTCCTGGTGAGGGACCGGTTCCACTGGCCCTGCATGCAGGCTGAAGTTGAGGACTATTGCCACTCCTGCATCAGATGTATCCAAAGGAAGACTTTGCCTCACCGAGCTGCCCCAATGGACCATCTTCAGAGCCAAGGACCCATGGAGCTGGTGTGCATTGACATTCTGTGCTTGGAGCCTGATTTGAGCGGGCAGGGAAATTCCCTGGTAGTGACTGACCATTTCACTCGGTATGCCCAGGCGTTTTCCACGAGGGACCAACAAGCATCCAAGATCTTCGCCGAGAAATTGTGCACTATGGTCTGTCCCAACGCATCCACTCTGATCAAGCGAGAGAGGTCAAGAGTAGTCTCATCAAGAGACTTTCAGACCTGTTGGGCATCAGGAAGTCTAAAACCACCCCGTATCATCCTCAAGGAGATCCTCAACCAGAGAGATTCAACTGAACCCTCCTGGATATACTTGGAACTCTAAGTTCAGAACAAAAGCAGCACTGGAGCAAGCATATAGTGGCTATTGTGCATGCTTATAACAGCACCGCCAATGATGCCACAGGTTACTCTCCCTATAGTTTGATGTTCAGACCGTAGGCCCGGCTGCCAGTAGACTTGGCCTTTGGCACATCCCTCGACCATACCTTAGCAACTTTCCACAGAGGGTATGTGGATCGCCTGCAGAGACGTCTGAAAACCACCTATGATAAGGCTCAAGCTGCCTCATATGCCCGAGGACAGAGAAACAAAATAAACTTTGACCTTAGGGTACGAGTGCAGGACCTACAGCCGGATGACAAGGTACTGCTGAGAAACCTGGGTGTCCCTGGAAAGCACAAGTTGGCTAACTGCTAAAAGTCGCAGCCCTATGTCGTTTGCAAGCATCTGCCCAGACAACCAGTATATCAAATCCGGCCAGAGGGAAGCACAGGCCTGCTGAAGACTTAGCATCACAATCATCTGTTGCCTCTGTCAGAAGCAGTTCATGTGCCACCACAGCCAGATTTACAGTCCACACCCACGGCCTCTCAAAGATCCCAGCCAGTGACTAGATCTCACTCTGTACCCCTTGCTGAAGATGAAAACAGCGAGGATGAAGAGAAAAGATTGTCTGTGGCCATCTCGAATGCTAGGGCCTGCCACCCCCCCTACCCTTTCTTCTCCTTCCAAGGTGACTGAGGTGACTTTCAGGCCAGAGGCTCTTGAGTTTGTACCTCAAAGTCCACCTTTTGAAGAGTTGGAAGACCCTCAATCTTCCCTGCTGACAACAGACCCCTAAGACTTTCCATCCTTCATTGAGGAAGCTGATATGCAGGAAGAAGAAGAGACCAGTGTGCCTGTAACCCCAAAACCTAAAGAACAGCAAGAGCGAAGGGTTATTCACCCACCCAAAAGACTAATATATGATACTTTGAGTGAAAGCTCTGAGGAGGTCGTTCTCATTGCAAAAAGGACTCTTGAAGAAACTGACCCTTCCACTGCAGATTTGGTGGTGGACAATCCCAACTCACTGTCAGGGCTGGGCTCAGCCCTTCCTTCTCTGAGCTGGCCACTCAGCTGTTGGATAATTGCCAGCTCTTATCTCCCCACAGTTACTCAGCTGTTGATGATAACCTGCTCGTCAGTCCTGCCTATATAAGCCGTCCAGTCCAGAGGATCTCTGCCTTCGCCTTGGTCAACATCACAGAAACAATCTCCTGTGATCCTGTTCAAGACTTGCTGTTCCACTACATTGATCCCTGACTTCTGGCTTGACTGACTATCCGTTCCGGTTACTGAACTTTGGCTATGTTTTGATTACGTTTGTTCTTTTTACTTTTATTATTAAACAAGTGTGATTTAACTGTACTTCTGTCTTGGCCTGATTTCTTGGTTTCTGACACTCAGCCCCTGGCACATCTAGCTGGGCCATTCCAGTTAACCTCCCCCCCTATGCTAATTGTTGGGATGTTCCTCTGCCAGGGTTTTATGCAGATGTAAATTGTATGGTTTCCTGTGCACACTAACCTGTTTTTTTTTTTTTCCGTGTGTATATCAAAAGCATGTAACAGGTCATATACTCTTTACCTCCTTTGGTGGACCAAAGTTTCTTTGGTGGGGAGGAGTGTGTAGCGGGGCTACTCTATTACCCATGGTCCCACACCTCCCGCCATTCCTGCCAGCGACTGCCGGACTGAATAGACACTAACACAGGCACTCACTGAGGGAGAGCACACCTGTGAGTCCCTGTGGGGGATTTCTCCCCCTCCCTCTCCTCTTCCTGTGTCCCTATTGGCAGGGAGAGGAAGCCAATCAAGCAGCAGCAGAGGACCACGACCCACAATACAGCCCCATTGATTTCGACAGGGGGTGGAACTACCAAGCCCAGCCTGCTTTGCAAGAAGGGGGGGCTAGCTAAAGACTTAAGCTTGTTGGTCTGAGGAGAGATCACCGCTGAAGAACCATGCAAAGAAGGTTCCAAAGACCATCCAGAGACGGTTGAAGATGGATGTACCTTCTGTACCACCTAAAATCTCAATTTTTTATGGAATATCTCTGAAATGATGTGATATCTAACGTTAAAACCACTTGATCTTACCGGATCTAACGAATAACTATTAGCCTGAATGATTTTTGGCCCGAAAATTTGATAAGGGGGGGCTAACTCGTCCATATGTACCACCTAATATCTGTATTTTGATGTGGAATATCTCTGAAATGATGTGAGATCTAACGTTAAAACCACTTGATCTTACCGGATCTAATGAATATCTATTAGCCTGAATGATTTTTGGCCCGAAAATTTGATAAGGGGGGGCTAACCCGTCCATATGTACCACCTAATATCTCTATTTTGATGTGGAATATCTCTGAAATGATGTGAGATCTAACGTTAAAACCACTTGATCTTACCGGATCTAACGAATATCTATTAGCCTGAATGATTTTTGGCCCGAAAATTTGATAAGGGGGGGCTAACCCGTCCATATGTACCACCTAATATCTCTATTTTGATGTGGAATATCTCTGAAATGATGTGAGATCTAACGTTAAAACCACTTGATCTTACCGGATCTAACAAATATCTATTAGCCTGATGGATTTTTGGCCAGAAAATTTGATAAGGGGGGGCCAGCCCGTCAATATGTACCACCTAATATCTCTATTTTGATGAGGAATATCTCTGAAATTATGTGAGATCTAACATTAAAACCACTTGATCTTACCGGATCTAATGAATATCTATTAGCCTGAATGATTTTTGGCCAGAAAATTTGATAAGGGGGGCTAACCCGTCCATATGTACCACCTAATATCTCTATTTTGATGTGGAATATCTCTGAAATTATGTGAGATCTAATGTTAAAAACACTTGATCTTACCGGATCTAACGAATATCTATTAGCCTGAATGATTTTTGGCCCGAAAATTTGATAAGGGGGGCCCCCCTCATTAATCACTTAATAAGTCTCTAATTATGTGAGATCTAACGTTAAAACCACTTGATCTTACCGGATCTAACGAATATCTATTAGCCTGAATGATTTTTGGCCAGAAAATTTGATAAGGGGGGGCTAACCCGTCCATATGTACCACCTAATATCTCTATTTTGATGTGGAATATCTCTGAAATGATGTGAGATCTAACGTTAAAAACACTTGATCTTACCGGATCTAACGAATATCTATTAGCCTGAATGATTTTTGGCCAGAAAATTTGATAAGGGGGGGCTAACCCGTCCATATGTACCACCTAATATCTCTATTTTGATGTGGAATATCTCTGAAATGATGTGAGATCTAACGTTAAAAACACTTGATCTTACCGGATCTAACGAATATCTATTAGCCTGAATGATTTTTGGCCAGAAAATTTGATAAAGGGGGGCTAACCCGTCCATATGTACCACCTAATATCTCTATCTTGATGTGGAATATCTCTGAAATGATGTGAGATCTAACGTTAAAAACACTTGATCTTACTGGATCTAATGAATATCTATTAGCCTGAATGATTTTTGGCCAGAAAATTTGATAAGGGGGGCTAACCCGTCCATATGTACCACCTAATATCTCTATTTTGATGTGGAATATCTCTGAAATGATGTGAGATCTAACGTTAAAAACACTTGATCTTACTGGATCTAACGAATATCTATTAGCCTGAATGATTTTTGGCCAGAAAACTTGATAAGGGGGGGCCAGCCCGTCCATATGTACCACCTAATATCTCTATTTTGATGAGGAATATCTCTGAAATCATGTGAGATCTAACGTTAAAACCACTTGATCTTACCGGATCTAACAAATATCTATTCGCCTGAATGATTTTTGGCCAGAAAATTTGATAAGGGGGGGCCAGCCCGTCCATATGTACCACCTAATATCTCTATTTTGATGTGGAATATCTCTGAAATGATGTTAGATCTAACGTTAATACCACTTGATCTTACCGGATCTAACGAATATCTATTAGCCTGAATGATTTTTGGCCCGAAAATTTGATAAGGGGGGGCCAGCCCCCCTCATTAATCACTTAATAAGTCTCTAATTATGTGAGATCTAATGTTAAAAACACTTGATCATACCGGATCTAACAAACTGCTTCCAAAATAGCTAACTGTTTGGTCAATTTTTTGATAAGGGGGGGCTGATGACGGGTTAGCCCCCCCAGCAAATAACTGTTAATGCCTCCCCGAAGGCCAGACTCCGGATTAACGGGGGACTGTCGGACGCCTTCTCTGTATCAAACGGAACGCGCCAGGGTTGCCCCCTATCCCCTCTAATATTTATATTGACCATGGAACCCATGCTACGCAAACTAAGACTTAATCCCAATATCAAAGGCATAGACATCCATCATAAACAATACAAGCTGGCTGCCTATGCCGATGATATTCTACTCTTTCTCGCGGACCCTATCACAACTCTCCCCAACCTTCTGGCTGACTTTGTCCTTTTCAAATCCCTATCCAACCTACAAATCAATTTCGAAAAATCTAAAGCCCTCAATATCAATCTACCACCCGAATCTGTCAACTTATGCAAGCTCAACTTCCCATTTGCTTGGGAAAACTCCGAAATATCCTATCTGGGCATTAAAATCACTAGCAATTTAAAAGATCTATACGCCAAAAATTTCTTGCCGTTACTTAAGTCCGTCCAAACTGATCTCCAGAAATGGCACCTAGGCTCTTTCTCTTGGATGGGCAGAATAGCGGTAATAAAAATGAACGTTTTACCCAGAATCCTCTACCTCCTCCAAGCCATACCGATCAAGCTCCCATCCTCTTTCTTCGCTTCCTACAAAACTATATGCAGATCCTTTGTATGGTCCGCCAAGCGCCCGCGACTTAGCTGGGAAAGACTAGTTTTACCCAAACAACTGGGAGGCCTAGGTCTCCCGGACCTTCAAAAATACCAGTGGGCTTGCCACCTGACCAGACTGGTGGATTGGCACGTCCATTGCTCTTCCAAAGACTGGATTCGGATCGAAGACTCCTTTACACACTCCCACATAGCTGACCTACCCTGGATCACCCACACTCGCATGACTTCAGAACTCTTAGCACACCCGTTCATTGGCGCTACCCTTTCGATCTTCAAATTGGCATGCAAATCGCTTGCACTTATCCCCGCGCCAGGCCCAATGACCCCTTTAGTTGACAACCCAGACTTTCCCCCGGGCTTGAAACTGAAAGACCCAACTACTGAAAAGACCCCCTCACGTGCCAGAGCACATGAATTCTTCGCGAACGGGACCCTCCTACCCTACCCCACCCTAACTGCACACTTAACGAACCACGACATACCTTTCTACAAGTATCTACAATTGAGACACTTCTTCCAATCTCATCACCGCAACCCTTCTTGGCACAGGGAACTCTCACAGCTCGAAACTCTCTGTTCTAACACAGAACCCAAAAGCCACCTAATTTCAACTATCTACTCTCTCCTTTTCTCCGGACACAAAGTCAAAGAGGACAAAATAGTGAGACATTGGGAACACGACTTATCCATAGACCTCACACCATTAGAATGGGACCGAATTTTTACCATCATGCACAAGGGCTCCATCAACGTCTCCACCCAAGAGAATAGATATAAACTGTTTTCGAAATGGTATAGGACGCCAGACAAAGTCCATCACTATCACCCCACCATAACCCCGATGTGCTGGAGATGCAAGGCATCTCGCGGCACCCTACTTCATATCTGGTGGGAGTGCACCCTTCTACAGCCATTCTGGTCAGAAATTCACCGACTCATTTCCCACATCACCACGTACACCCCAACCTTCTCACCAGCCAACTATTTACTTCACCATAACTCCATACCGTGCAGTTCCTATAAAAAGTCCCTGACTCTACACCTAATCAATGCAGCCAATCTATGCATTCCCGCCTTATGGAGGAATCCCACACCTCCAACGGTACAGGACTGGATCCGTAGGGTAGACAAAATAGCCAACATGGAACAACTCATATGCCAAGCCCATGACAACCCGACCAAATTCAATACTACATGGGCGTGCTGGTTACACTATCGGCAATCCGTCACGCAGAACGTTCTACCTATACCATCAACACCGGCACCCTGAAAGCGCCTAACTGTCCTCCAACTCAGGTCCCCTCCACCTTTTCAACCGCCATCGCCCCCCCCCCCCCCTCCAGCCCACACCCTCCTTCCCACATTAATCCGATTCTGTCCCAACCTACGAAACCCCATATCCCTGATTAAACCCTTCATTTTTCTGCAGGCTCTGACGAATTTGACCTTAACCCCCGACTCCACATTTATTATATACACACTTCTCTTATTACCTTGCCCCTCTCACCCTCCTGCGGGAGCCAGGACTATAGCCTGCCACATCGTCACCCCTCTCGATACAATTGCTAACTCTTCGTGCACCCCCCCCCCGTTCACAGTGATGAGCCCATTCGGGGTGAACGGAGAGGGGGCAAGAAAACTCCACGGTGTGGACATATCTTCCTTACTCTCCCCGCCACACACAATGCCAGACTCAATGTACAAGGGGGCAATGTCTATCAGCACTTCCGATCGACTGATTGTTTCTTTTGTTCCTTTTTAACTCTGTTTTTACGCCACAGGCAACTCATCCTGACTTCCCACTTACGTTGATCGCCTACGGCCTAGAAACATTTAACCCGCCTTTCATGTTTTGCTTTTTTTTTTTTTATATATATTATATGTCGTTTATTGACTCCATTGTTACCCTCATACGGTTTGTCAACCTATTGCAAAAGTATGTTTATACGCATCAATCACCTGTATCTTTACTTACTGCAACTGTATGCTTTGTATTACTGGTGAACTTGTAATATGCAATAAATTCAATAAAAAGTTTTGAAAAAAAAAAAAAAAAACTTAATATCGCTTCTTCTGTGTGAGATATATATATATATATATATATATATATATATATATATATATATATATATATATATATATATATATATATATATATATATATAGATATTTATTCATATATATAGACTATATCTATATATAGATATATCTATATATAGATACATCTATATAGATAGATAGATAGATAGATAGATAGATAGATAGATAGATAGATAGATAGATAGATAGATAGATAGATAGATAGATCTATATATAGTTATATATATATATATATATATATATATAGTATATATATTTTAGATGTTCACGTCTTTGACTGGGTTCGCACTTGTGCGATGCGTGAACCAACAAGATTCCTGTGCGGGTTTCCACATCGCACCTACATTGACATCTGCGCACCACTGCGGGTGTCAATGTAAAGTTAATGACACCCCCAGATCATTTCACAGATCGCAGTGCGAACTATGTAATGGTGCAGGAATCGGATCGCATGGGTTTTCACACCCATGCTAACCAATTCCAGTGCGGACCAAATAAAGGGTCCTGTACCATTTTGGTGCAAATGCAATTTGATTTAGGGCCGGTTCCCACTGCTGCGGTGTCCGAGATTGGATGTGATTCGCACCGCACTGCAGTGCAAAATCACATCCGATCTCTGTGCGATGCGATTTCAGCCATACAGATAGTATTGCTGAATTTGCATTGCACTCGGACCAAACTCATACAGGACCCTTTTTTGGTCCACAGCAGAATCGGATCGCATGGGTGTTCACACCCATGCGATTCGATTACTGTCCGTGTTTGCAGATTGCACTGCGATATGCAAACTGATTTGGGGGTGTTGTTAACTTTTAGGCCCAGTTCACACTTGTGCGATGTCGGACATCGCACAGGCATCGTATGTAATTCACAGCACACTGCTATTCACATTACATGCGATGTCTGTGTGGTGCGATATCAGCCGTACAGATAGTATGGCTGATATCGCACCGCATTCAGTGCAAACACGCAAAGGACCCTTTTTTCTGTTCAGACCAGAATCGGATCGCATGTGTGGTTAACACATATGCGATCCGATTCATGTCCGGACTGTCAGTTCACAGTGCGATATGCAAGCTGAACTGGGGGTGTCGTTAACAATGTATTGACACTCCCCAGCGATTCTCATATGGCAGTGTGAACTGACATGCGAGTCGGTGCGATGCGGTAACCCGCAGTGGATTCGCAGTGTTCTCGCATTGCACCAGTTTATCAATTTTTATGTTTATCAATTATGAAATATATTTTATTTTAATTAATTAATAAATATTTATACTTGTATACTTTATTAAAATTATTTTTTTAATGATTATAAATGTATTTTGCATTTATATGAATGGTGTATAGCTGCATTACATTCATTTACTATACACCATTCACATTTAAATAGGCACATGTATGATCTTTAAATATTGATAAAAACAATGTTTTTTTTTTATAATTAGGTTAATGTATATTGTGTAGGGGGAATTTAACTTTATTATTTTATTAATATGTTGGGGAATAATGTGTGCTGATTCGTGTTACACTTTTGTATTTTATGGTTCCTCATACTGTAATCCCGCTATATCACGCGAGATTACAGTGAGAGGAGCCGTTTTGAGGATTTCCCGGCATTTGTAGATTGCTTCACAACTCAACATGAGAAGCAATCTACACACTTTCATAAACAGGCACTCAGAGGAGAGCGATCTACTCTGAGAATGCCTGAGAACTGAAAAGCTGTATTTTACCGCAGTTTCATAAAAGGACACCTTTATCTTCCACAGTTTGAGTGTACGAAGTGCACACAGCTTTAGTAGTAGAGGTCGACCAATATAATACCTATTTTTTAATTTTTTTTTAATAAAAAATTAGGTTACGATGAGTAAATAGATACCCAATAAGTCAAGATTTAATAATTGTGCACGTCTGAGAAACAATTTTTTTTTAAATTTCATTTAACCACTTACCAACCGGCCCATAGCCGAATGACGGCTGCAGGGTGGTTGGATAACTCTGGGAGGGCGTACTATGACGTCCTCCCAGAATTCCCCTCTCGCGCGCACCCGAAGACATCCACGACCGCTGGGTCCAGAGGACCCGGCGCATCACAGATCCCGGTAAATGGCCGCTGGTCGCGGCCGTTTACCATGTGATCGCTCCGTCAAATGACGGAGCGATCACATGTAAACAGACCGGCGTCATCTGATGACGCTGGTTCCTCTCCTCCCCTCCTGTGTATCGATCAGTACACTGTGGAGGAGAGGGGGATGGATGGATGGCTGCAGCGCTGTGGGCTGGATGTGTAGTGCCCACAGCGCTGCACAGTGACATCCAGCCATCCATCCATCCATGCTCAGCCATCCATAATGCTCTGCAATGCTGTGCAATACTCTGCAATGCCCTGCACTACTCTGCAATGCCCCACAATACTCTGCAATACCCCCACAATACTCTGCAATACCCCGCAATACTCTGCAATACCCCCACAATACTCTGCAATACCCCCACAATACTCTGCAATACCCCGCAGTACTCTGCAATACCCCGCAATACTCTGCAATACCCCGCAATACTCTGCAATACCCCGCAGTACTCTGCAATACCCTGCAGTACTCTGCAATACCCCACAATACTCTGCAATACCCCGCAGTACTCTGCAATACCCCGCAGTACTCTGCAATACCCCGCAATACTCTGCAATACCCCGCAGTACACTGCAATACCCCGCAGTACTCTGCAATACTCTGCAATACCCCGCAATACTCTGCAATACCCCCCAGTACTCTGCAATACCCCGCAGTACTCTGCAATACCCCGCAGTACACTGCAATACCCTGCAATACTCTGCAATACCCCGCAGTACTCTGCAATATCCCGCCATACTCAGCCATACCCTGCAATACCCCGCCATACTCAGCCATACTCAGCCATACCCAGCCATACCCAGCCATACCCTGCCATACCCTGCCATACCCAGCCATACTGAGCCATACTCAGCCATACCAAGCCATACTCAGCCATACCGAACCATACTCAGCCATACCGAGCCATGCTCTGCCATGCTCAGCCATACTCGGCTATACTTGGCCTCTGTATGTGGCCAGGCTGTGGAAGTCTCACACATGTGGTATCGCCGTACTCAGGAGGAGTAGGAGAATCTATTTTGGGGTGTCATTTTTGGTATGTACATGCTATGTGTTAGAAATATTGTATAAATAGACAAATTTGTGTTAAAAGAAAAAAAATGCGTTTTAACCACTTCCCGCCTGCCGGCTGTCATACAACGTCCTTGACTTTGTGCGGGGATATCTAAATGATGGGTGCAGCTACAGGCATCATTCAGATATCAGCTTTTTCAGCCGGCGATTCCTTACACCATAAGAATGATCATAGCGGCTGTTCCACTGCTTGGTCATTCTTACGGGAGGCGAGAGGGGATGTCCTCCCCTCCCGCCGCCCTCCGGTGCTTCTACCGACTCACCGCTACGATCGAAGCCAGGATCTTTTTTTTTTTTTTATTTCAGGCTTCCCAACCTAGAGGTGAGATGTGGGGTCTTATTGACCCCATATCTCACTGTAAAGAGAACCCGTCATGCCATATTCCTATTACAAGGGATGTTTACATTCCTTGTAATAGGAATAAAAGTGGTCAAAAAAATGTTTTTTGGGAAAAAAGCATCAAACTAAAATAAATAAAGTAAAATGAACAATAAAAAAAAAAAAAATGTTTAAAGCTCTCCTTTCCCCGTGTGCTCGCATACGTAAGTCCCGCCCACATATGAAAACGGTGTTCAAACCACACATGTGAGGTATCGCTGCGATCTGTAGAGCGAGAGCAATAATTTTGGCCCTAGACCTCCTCTGTAACTCAAAACATGTAACCAGTAAAAAATGTTAAAGCGTCGCCTATGGGGATTTTTGAGTAGCGAAGTTTGGCGCCATTCCACAAGCGCGTGCAATTTTGAAAGGTGACATGTTGGGTATCTATTTACTCGGCGTAACTTCATCTTTCACATTATGCAAAAACATTGGGCTAACTTTACTGTTTTGTTTTTTTTTAAAGCGCAAAACTGTTTTTTTTTTTTACAAAAAAGTGTTAAAAAAATTGCTGCGCAAATACCATGCGAGATAAAAAGTTGCAATGACCACCATTGTATTCTCCAGGGTCTTTGCTAAAATAACATATATAATGTTTTGGGATTCTATGTAATTTTCTAGCTAATAAATGATGATTTTTACATGTAGGAGAGAAATGTCAGAATTGGCCTGGGAGCTCCAGAACGCCTGAAGGTGCTCCCCTGCATGTTGGGCCTCTGTATGTGGCCACGCTGTGTAAAAGACTCACACATGTGGTATCACCGTACTCAGGAGTAATAGCAGAATGTGTTTTGGGGTGTAATTTGTGGTATGCATATGCTGTGTGTGAGAAATAACCTGCTAATATGACAATTTTGTGGAAAAAAAAAAAAGTAAAAAAAAAAACTTGATTTTGCAAAGAATTGTGGGAAAAAATGACAACTTCAAAAAACTCACAATGCATCTTTCTAAATACCTTGGAATGTCTTCTTTCCAAAAAGGGGTCATTTGGGGGGTATTTGTACTTTTCTGGCATGTTAGGGTCTCAAGAAATTAGATAGGCCGTCAGTACTTCAGGTGTGATCAATTTTCAGAGATTGGCACCATAGCTTTTGGACTCTATAACTTTCACAAAGACTAAATAATATCCACCGATTTGGGTTATTTTTTACCAAAGATAAGTAGCGGTATAAATTTTGGCCAAAATATATGAAGAAAAATTACTAATTTGCAAAATTTTATAACAGAAATTAAGAAAAATGCATTTTTTTACAGATTTGTCTGTCTTTGTTTTTCTTTTATAGCGCAAAAAAATAAAGAACCCAGCGGTGATTAAATACCACCAAAAGAAAGCTCTATTTGTGTGAAAAAAAGGACAAAAATTTCATATAGGTACAGTGTTGCATGACTGAGTAATTGTCATTCAAAATGTGAGAGCACCGAAAGCTGAAAACTGGTCTGGTTAGGAAGGGGGTTTAAGTGCCCAGTTGTCAAGTGGTTAAATATATTTTTTTACACTTTAAAAAAAAATAATTTTTTTATTCAACTTTATTGATGTATAACAAACAGAAAAAAAAAGTTTTGACCAGAGATGAACCTGTAATCAATAAAGTGTATCTCATAAAATTAGAATATAATCAAAAAGTTAATTTATTTCAGGGTCAATTTGGTTGTTTTGCAGGCAGGCTGGTAAGTGTGCTTGGAAATATTTTTTTTGTGATGTGTGTTGCTCTTCCATGTGTACCTTACTGCAAAGCCTAGTTATAGGTTGGTGTGGTTGCCACTTTTTTGTACAATACAATGTAAATACCTGGAAAGGTTAGACCTACAAATTAATTAGCATTAATGCAACTAACATGAAAAAATATATCTGGTGCTGTCCGGGTTTGCTTTAATACAATAACAATTATAAGACCCCTTTCATACTGGGGCACTTTACAGGCGCTGCAGCGCTAAAAATAGCGCCTGCAAAGCGCCCTGAAACAGCCGCTGCTGTCTCTCCAATGTGAAGGCCCCGGGGGCTTTCACACTGGAGCGGTGCACTGTCAGGACGCTAAAAAAAGTCCTGCTAGCAGCATCTTTGGAGCGGTGAAGGAGCGCTGCTCCTAAACCGCTCCTGCCCATTGAAATCAATGGGGCAGTGCGGCTATACCGCCGGCATAGCGCTGCTGCAGCGAAGATTTGTGGGCGGTTTTAACCCTTTTTTGGTCACTAGCGGGGGTTAAAACCACCCCGCTAGCGGCCGTATAGCGCAGCTAAAACGATGGTAAATATAGCGCCGCTTTACCGCCGACGCCCCCACCGCCCCAGTGCGAAAGCGGCCAGCTTGCAAGAGATAAATCACAATACGTGCTTGCTGCAAATGCATTATACTTTCTGTTTAATGCTTTGCAATGTATTTTGAGTCCTATGATAATGACACACTGGGGGAAGGCATTCAATGCAATTTTTTATGTCACACAGTATTTGCGCAGCGTTTTTTTAGCTGCAATTTTTTTGGAAAAAATACACTTTAACCACTTCAGCCCCGGAAGGATTTACCCCCTTAACCACTTCAGCCTCGGAAGGATTTACCCCCTTCCTGACCAGAGCACTTTTTACAATTTGGCACTGCGTCGCTTTAACTGCTAATTGCGCGGTCATGCAATGCTGTACCCAAACGAAATTTGCGTCCTTTTCTTCCCACAAATAGAGCTTTCTTTTGATGGTATTTGATCACCTCTGCCGTTTTTATTTTTTGCGCTATAAACGGAAAAAGACAGAAAATTTGGAAAAAAAATGATATTTTCTACTTTTTGTTATAAAAAAAATTCAATAAACTCAATTTTAGTCATACATTTAGGCCAAAATGTATTCGGCCACATGTCTTTGGTAAAAAGAAATGTCAATAAGTGTATATTTATTGGTTTGCGCAAAAGTTATAGCACCTACAAACTAGGGTACATTTTCTGGAATTTACACAGCCTTTAATTTATGAATGCCTATGTCATTTATTGAGGTGCTAAAATGGCAGGGCAGTACAAAACCCCCACAAATGACCCCATTTTGGAAAGTAGACACCCCAAGGAAATTGCTGAGAGGCATGTTGAGCCCATTCAAGTGATTGAATGACAAAAAAAAAAAAATTACAAAAAGTTGTCACTAAATGATATATTGCTCACACAGGCCATGGGCATATGTGGAATTGCACCCCAAAATATATTCAGCTGCTTCTCCTGAGTATGGGGATACCACATGTGTGGGACTTTTTGGGAGCCTAGCCGCGTACGGGGCCCCGAAAACCAATCACCGCCTTCAGGATTTCTAAGGGTGTAAATGTTTGATTTCACTCTTCACTGCCTATCACAGTTTTGGAGGCCATTGAATGCCCAGGTGGCAGAACCCCCCCCCCCCCAAATGACCCCATTTTGGAAAATAGACACCCCAAGCTATTTGCTGAGAGGCATGGTGAGTATTTTGCAGCTCTCATTTGTTTTTGAAAATGAAGGAAGACAAGAAAAAACTTTTTTTCTTTTTTCAATTTTCAAAACTTTGTGACAAAAAGTGAGGTCTGCAAAATACTCACTATACCTCTCAGCAAATAGCTTGGAGTATCTACTTTCCAAAATGGGGTCATTTGGGGGGGGGTTGTGCCACCTGGGCATTCCATGGCCTCCGAAACTGTGATAGGCAGTGAAGAGTGAAATCAAAAATTTACGCCCTTAGAAAGCCTGAAGGCGGTGCTTGGTTTTCGGGGTCCCGTACGCGGCTAGGCTCCCAAAAAGTCTCACACATGTGGTATCCCCATACTCAGGAGAAGCAACAGAATGTATTTTGGGGTGTAATTTCACATATTCCCATGGCATGTTTGAGCAATATATCATTTAGTGACAACTTTGTGCAAAAAAAAAAAAAACAAATTTGTCTCTTTCCTGCAACTTGTGTCACAATATAAAATATTCCATGGACTCGACATGCCTCTCAGCAAATAGCTTGGGGTGTCTACTTTCCAAAATGGGGTCATTTGGGGGTGTTTTGAACTGTCCTGGCATTTTATGCACAACATTTAGAAGCTTATGTCACACATCACCCACTCTTCTAACCACTTGAAGACAAAGCCCTTTCTGACACTTTTTGTTTACATGAAAAAATTATTTTTTTTTTGCAAGAAAATTACTTTGAACCCCCAAACATTATATATTTTTTTAAAGAAAATGCCCTACAGATTAAAATGGTGGGTGTTTCATTTTTTTTTTCACACAGTATTTGCGCAGCGATTTTTCAAATGCATTTTTTGGGGAAAAAACACACTTTTTTAAATTTTAATGCACTAAAACACACTATATTGCCCAAATGTTTGATGAAATAAAAAAGATGATCTTAGTCCGAGTACATGGATACCAAACATGACATGCTTTTAAATTGCGCACAAACGTGCAGTGGCAACAAAATAAATACATTTTTAAAAGCCTTTAAAAGCCTTTACAGGTTACCACTTTAGATTTACAGAGGAGGGCTACTGCTAAAATTACTGCCCTCGATCTGACCTTTGCGGTGATACCTCACATGTATGGTGCAATTGCTGTTTACATTTGACGCCAGACCGACGCTTGCGTTCACCTTAGCGCGAGAACAGGGGGGGACAGGGGTGCTTTTTTTTTTTCTTTATTATTTTTTTGCTTTTTTATCTTATTTTTAAACTGTTCCTTTCATTTTTTTTTTTTTTAAATCATTTTTATTGTTATCTCAGGGAATGTAAATATCCCCTATGATAGCAATAGGTAATGACAGGTACTCTTTTTTGAAAAAATTGGGGTCTATTAGACCCTAGATTTCTCCTCTGCCCTCAAAGCATCTGACCACACCAAGATCGGTGTGATAAAATGCTTCCCCAATTTCCCAATGGCGCTGTTTACATCTGGCGAAATCTAAGTCATAAAATGCTCGTAGCTTCCGGTTTCTTAGGCCATAGAGATGTTTGGAGCCACTCTGGTCTCTGATCAGCTCTATGGTCAGCTGGCTAAATCACCGGCTGCATTCTCAGGTTCCCTGTTGAGACAGGAGAGCCAGAGAAAAACACGGAAGACGGTAGGGGAGGGGGGGCATTCCCTCCCACTGCTTGTAAAAGCAGTCTAGAGGCTAATTAGCCGACAGGATTGCTTTTACATGAAAGCCGACCGCTGGCTGAAAAGAATGATACCAAGATGATACCTAAACCTGCAGGCATCATTCTGGTATAACCACTCAAAGTCGTGAATGGCGTACCTGAAGACAAAAAAATGGTTAACAATAAAGCACAGTAAACGGTAAAGTATAAAAAATTGCATACCTGAAAAGCAAACATGATAAAACATAATAACAATAAAACATTGCAGAATAGAATACAGTAAAAAAGAACAGAACGATAGAGAGAGAATAGAGAGAGAACAATAAAACGACAACTATTTTTTTTTATTTTATATTTTTGTTTGTGGTTTTTTTTTTTTTTGTAACTAACTTTTATAACTGTAACCGGTTCCAGGTTCGGGTCTCTCAAAATGCGATGGCATCTTGGGAGACCCTGTGAAAGTGTGCCTAGTCTGTGCAGTGCTGTACCCTACGCTAATACTCAAGTAGTGAATGGTAGCATTCAAAACATTCACCAATGCAAAGACCAGGATTGTCAGGACAGGAGGGACAATAATAGCGGGTGTCACACCTATATCCGCGCTTGCTGCAGACACATCTTTTTTGGGGGGGTTTGTTGGGTAGGGGTACTCGGGAGGACATAAAAATGCCTCTCATGCAGCCGACTGCATTTGGTTGGGGATGTGAATGGGGGAAGTACGGGTGCTGCAGAAGTGGTGGGTTCCCAATTATTAGGATTGGCAAATGCAGCAGGAAGGGCACTATGGGCACGACGGGCCTGTTTGTCTTCTTCTTGGTGGCAGCGGGACACTACTTGTGCTTGCCACCTCACCAGCTTGAACTGCACTTATGGGACTTGCCACGTCACCAAGTGTTACTGCAGTGCTGGTTTGACTACGACCGGGGTGTACTAGGCCGCTGGTGCTTGCCAGTTCATCAAAACGCTACCAAAAAAAACTGTTAGCGATCGCAGGGATCAGGCCTGACTCTGCGAATGCTGCAGTTATGCGTTTAGTGTTTTGTAAGTGACAGTGATCGATCGATACTGCACTTGGGTGGGCTGGGCTGGGCTGGGCCGGGCGGAGGGGCAAAACGCAGGTGCTAGCAGGTATCTGGGCTGATCCCGCTAACACTGCGTTTTTGGGAACCCTAAACTGCTGGGGACGCTAGTATAAATCTGATCGGATCAGATATTGATCCGTTCAGATACTATACCACTAAGGGAGGTGTACGCTGCGTGCATGGGTGTTAGCGGTACTGGCGCTAACCTGACGCTGCTTGGGGCTAGTGTTTGCCAGTTCACCAAAACGCTACCAAAAAAACTGTTAGCGATCGCAGGGATCAGGCCTGAGTCTGTGAACGCTGCAGTTATGTGTTTAGTGTTTTGTAAGTGACAGTGATCGATCGATACTGCACTTGAGTGGGCTGGGCAGGCATGTTCTACTGTGTGTGTCTGTGTTTTACACTCACAGTGATGTCTTCTCTCCTCGGCGCCGGAACGGAAAATACCGAGCCGAGGAGAGATGACATAATTTCCTTTGCTGCTGTTTAGCATACAGCAGCAAAGGAAGATTCTCATTGGCTGGGAGCGATCGCGAGGGGGGGGCCACGAAGGGATGGTCTCCCCCTCACCTCTCAACGCTCCCAGTCACAAGCCGACTGCCTCGGGCACCGGGGGGGTCTGATCGGACCCCCGCCCGCGGGAGGCAGATCACGTATGGGTACGTAATTCTGCCTGCCCGTGCCATTCTGCCGACGTATATCGGCGTGAGGTGGTCGGCAAGTGGTTAATGACCAGGCCATTTTTTTGCGATTCGGCACTGCGTTGCTTTAACTGACACTTGTGCGGTCGTGCGACACTGTACCCAAACAAAATTGACATCCTTTTTTTTCCCACAGGAGCTTTCTTTTGGTGGTATTTGACCACCTCTGCCATTTTTATTTTTTGCGCTATAAACAAAAAAAGAGTGGCAATTTTGAAAAAAAAAAAAGCAATATTTTTTACTTTTTGCTATAATAAATATCCCCCAAAAAATATATATATTTATATATAGTACATTGACAGATCCCCGTTCTAGCTTTCTGTGGAGCGATCGCATGGCCCCTATGGTAGGTAGGTTGTAGAGGGAACATTGTATATACAGCTATTATAAGAAGGGGGGGGATAACACTTACCAGGTGAGGCAGCCATGTTGTGAGATTGCGTTGGCCGGGAATCGAACCCGGGTCAGCTGCTTGGAAAGCAGCTATGCTTACCACTGCACCACCAACGCGAGATAGCATGTCTTTAGGGTGTGGGAGGAAACCGGAGTACCCGGAGGAAACCCACGCAAACACAGGGAGAACATGCAGACTCCATGCAGACAGTGTATTGGTCAGGATATGATCCAAACACTCCAGTGCTGCAAGGCAGAAGTGCTAACTACTAAGCCTCTGTGCTGCCCGATCTTAAAGCAGAACTCCATCTATAAAGGGAAGTTCCGCTTTTCATCCTCTTGCTCATTCGGCTTTAAATTTCTTAAAGGAACTAGAGATACAGGTCCATATTGTAGTGTTATGAATCTTTCATATTCTGTCCTGTAGGGAGGGACTCTGAATGGTTCTCATTCCATCCACCCTACCCATTGAGCTGTCCATATTTCCCCTTGGGTCCTTCAGCTGTTGTAGGCCTCAGTGGTCACTTCTCCAATATTGGTGATGTTCTTCGTGTGGAATGGGACAAATACATGTCCTCTGGTCTGTATAGTGTCTCTACTCCATGGATAAGCTCTGTCTTATATAAGAGGACATAAGCTAGCCATGGGTGTAACCTGAAATGTAGACAGGCAGGGACAGGACAACCCACTTGAATGTGGAAGCCTGGCTCTTCATAGATGGTAGAGAGTCCATTCCCAGTATGGTGGATTGGGCAACAAGGATGCCCTGATAGTCCATTATCATTGTCTATGATTGTCTCCACCTAATGTGCCCAGGTCTGTTGGCCGGCCTCTGGTGTTTTTATGGGCATCTGAATGGTGACCACTTGAATGGGGCACCAGCGCTACTTCTTTGACGCTCACCTAAAAGGTATTTCGACTTTTGCAGCCATATTGGGATAATACCTACTTTATATCTGTTACATGTTCTCATTCACAGAATAAAACTTAATAATAATTGTAAAGTTTGCTGCTCACCTTTAAAGAGGGAATCACGTGTGAAAAATGACAAAAACATGGCTCCTACAAATCTGATACCAGAACCCCAGCCGAGCATGCAGCCTGGCAGGTCAGGAAAGGGGGGGATGAGCGTGCACCCCCTCCACTCATGAGCCATACCAGGCCACGTGCCCTCAACATGGGGAGTGGACCTTGCAAAGGGGAACCCCCCTCCCCCCTGACAAGGCACCTCTTTATTTTGAGGTCATGTGACTGGTATGGGCGAGGAGAGGAGGGCGCGGTGTATGCTCACCCCCCTCCCCCCCCTTTCCTGGCCTGTCAGGATGTGTGCTTAGGAGGGGGTCTGGATTTTGGGTGGCCATGCTTTTTTTTTTTCCATGGGGTTTCTTAAAGTTATGCTATGTGAATGGGAACAAGTAAAAAATATAAAGTAGGTGTAAAAAACGTGGCTGAAAAATTGGAAACTTTTAGGTGATCTCAGTAGAAGCGTTGGTGCAGAGATCTGTCTTGGTACAGTCATACCTGGTCCCTGGGAGGGCCGATTACCATTTCTCAAGATAGCTGAGATGGCAGATGCCAAAAGGTCATGGATGTTTCTTCGAGCCGCACCTGGTCCCTGGGAGGGCTGATGGGAAGATCCTCTATTTACTGAAGTGGCAGCTGTCACCGGTGTGGGGACCTGTGTCGGTACAGCTGTACCTGGTCTTTGGGAGGGCTGATGGGAAGACCATCTGTTTAATGGATAGGCAGGCGCCACCAGTGTGGGGACCTGTGTTGGTACAGCCGTGCCTGGTCCCTGGGAGGGTTCCTTAGACTTTTTGTTGGTAAAGATAGCTGGTGGTATTGCTCTCTTGAAGAAAGGAGCTGATGAGAATCTTTCAAGAGAGTGATGACGTAGTGGACTCCGGTGATGATGGCTTGATTTGAAGGTCTTCTTCCTCATGTTCACTAGCAAATCATCTTCTGATCCCTCCTCCTCATCTCCTAGTTTAAAATTTCTTCCAATGTTTTGGCCATCTTCATTCCCAAAAAAGCTGCACCCCTCCTATTTAGGTGCAATCCATCAATGCTATAAAGATGGTAACCGACTGAAAAGTCAGCCCAGTTCGCCATGAAGCCAAACCCCTCCTCCCAGCAATAGTTCCTCAGCCACATGTTAAGCTCCCTAAGCTCCTGCTGCCTCTCTGGTGTGGCTCCAGGTACAGGCAGTATTTCTGAAAATACTGCCTTGGAGGTCCTTTTCTTCAATATAGTCCCTAAGTCCCTGAAATCATTTTTTAGGGCGCCCCATCTTCCTCTAACTTTGTCGTTAGTTCCAATATGTATCATGACAGCTGGGTTCTCTCCAGCCCCATCCAACAATCTGTCCATGCAATCTACAATGTTCCGAACCCGAGCGTCCGGTAAACAACATACTGTTCGGCGATACCGGTCTTTGTGACAGATCGCCCTCTGTATCCTTCCAATAACTGAGTCCCCTACCACCAGTATCTTCCTGTTTTTTGCATCTTCAACGTCACATTCTGGGTTAGTCTCAGCGTGAGAATCACATTCTGGTGGGTTCTCAATGTGAGCTTCACATTCTGGTGGCGCATCAACCTGAATTTCTTCCAGCTTTTTGGTCATCTTCTCTCCCAATAGAGTGGCACCCTGCTCATTTAAGTGCAGTCCGTCCCTGCTATAGAGCCGGTAATTTGCCGAAAAGTCAGTCCAGTTCTCCATGAACCCAAACCCCTCCTCCCTGCACCAGTTCCTCAGCCATTTGTTAAGTACCATAAGCTCCTGCTGCCTCTCTGGTGTGGCTCGAGGTACAGGCAGTATTTCTGAAAATATTGCCTTGGGGGACCTTTTCTTCAATATAGCCCCTAAGTCCTTGAAATCATTTTGTAGGGCGCTCCATCTTTCTCGAACTTTGTCATTGGTACCGATATATACCATGACAGCTGGGTCCACTCCAGCCCCATCCAACAATCTGTCCATGCAATCTACAATGTTCCGAACCCGAGCGCCCGGTAAACAACATACTGTTCGGCGATACCGGTCTTTGGGACAGATCGCCCTCTGTATCCTTCCAATAACTGAATCCCCTACCACTAATATCTGCCTATCTTTTCTTGTAACCTTGCCCCCATCTTCACTGGAGACATTCCCCTGGAATTTTGGTGGAGTATCAACATGAACGTTGCACGCTGGTGGATTCTCCATGTGGAAGTCGCACTCTGGTGGAGTGGTCATGTCACGGTCGCACTCTGGTGGAGTGGCCATGTCACCGTCGCACTCTGGTGGAGTGGCCATGTCACGGTCGCACTCTAGTGGAGTGGCCATGTCACGGTCGCACTCTGGTGGAGTGGCCATGTCGAGGTCGCACTCTGGTGGAGTGGCCATGTCGAGGTAGCACTCTGGTGCAGTGGCCATGTCGAGGTCGCACTCTGGTGGAGTGGCCATGTCGAGATCGCACTCTGGTGGAGTGGCCATGTCACGGTCACACTCTGGTGGAGTGACCATGTCACGGTCGCACTCTGGTGGAGTGGCCATGTCACGGTCGCACTCTGGTGGAGTGGCCATGTCTAGGTTGCACTCTGGTGGAGTGGCCATGTCATGGTCGCACTCTGGTGGAGTGGCCATGTCACGGTCGCACTCTGGTGGAGTGGCCATGTCACGGTCGCACTCTGGTGGAGTGGCCATGTCACGGTCGCACTCTGGTGGAGTGGCCATGTCTAGGTTGCACTCTGGTGGAGTGGCCATGTCTAGGTTGCACTCTGATGGAGTGGCCATGTCACGGTCGCACTCTGGTGGAGTGGCCATGTCACGGTCGCACTCTGGTGGAGTGGCCATGTCACGGTCGCACTCTGGTGGAGTGGCCATGTCTAGGTTGCACTCTGGTGGAGTGGCCATGTCACGGTCACACTCTGGTGGAGTGACCATGTCACGGTCGCACTCTGGTGGAGTGGCCATGTCACGGTCGCACTCTGGTGGAGTGGCCATGTCTAGGTTGCACTCTGGTGGAGTGGCCATGTCACGGTCGCACTCTGGTGGAGTGGCCATGTCACGGTCGCACTCTGGTGGAGTGGCCATGTCACGGTCGCACTCTGGTGGAGTGGCCATGTCACGGTCGCACTCTGGTGGAGTGGCCATGTCTAGGTTGCACTCTGATGGAGTGGCCATGTCACGGTCGCACTCTGGTGGAGTGGCCATGTCACGGTCGCACTCTGGTGGAGTGGCCATGTCACGGTCGCACTCTGGTGGAGTGGCCATGTCTAGGTTGCACTCTGGTGGAGTGGCCATGTCACGGTCGCACTCTGGTGGAGTGGCCATGTCACGGTCGCACTCTGGTGGAGTGGCCATGTCACAGTCGCACTCTGGTGGAGTGGCCATGTCACGGTCGCACTCTGGTGAAGTGGCCATGTCTAGGTTGCACTCTGGTGGAGTGGCCATGTCACGGTCGCACTCTGGTGGAGTCTCAATTTGAATGTCACTTTTTGGCGGTGTCCCAATCTGATGATCGACAGGCCTGCCGTGTGAGCCTTGTCTGCAGTAAATACTGCAAACATCTTAAAAAAAAAAAAAGAGAGGAATTTAGATTTAGCACTTTCAACTACATTTCATATATTTTTCTTTGTACAACATCAAATTATATGACATGTGACGTGTTTGGTACCTATTTACTCAGCGCAACATCATCTTTCACATTATACAAAACAATTGGGCTAACTTTACTGTTTGTTTTTTTTTTTTTAATTCATGAAAGTGTCCCTTTTCCCAAAAAATTGCGTTTAAAACACCGCTACACAAATACCGTGTGATGTAAAATATTGCAACAATCGCCATTTTATTCTCTAGATTCTCTGCTAAAAAATATATATAATGTTTGGGGGCTCTAAGTAATTTTCTAGCAAAAAATACAGATTTTATCTTGAAAAAAAGAAAACTAACTAAATGGGACTTTATATGAGGACATTTACAAAAATGTACCTCCATCCCCAAAATGCATACAAAAAACAGAGAGGTGGGGGGGGTTTTGGGACTTTAAATGAGACATGCAGCTGGAAAGGTGACACAACATGGTAATGATATGAATATCTGATAATTGCACCATAAATGCGACCGCATCGTATTGCATAGTAATGAATGCATAAACAGTAAATTATAATAAATCAAGGAAACTTTATTTCATAGTAAGGTATATATTATTGAAACATCATAAAACAACATAATGGCATAGCAGCCCATTATGGTCATCATGGTACCATAGTAAGAATTCATCAGACTAATATTTGCATATGACTGCATCATAGTATTAATAATGTCTGATGAATGGACCACATTTGTGACCAAATAGCTTGCATGTATACAGAGTAAGAGAGTATGACATATGAATAAATATTCCATAAATATGAACCAAAATAACAAGGTGACCCATCAACATAGCAGCACGATGTAGAACGCAATGGTGAGATAAAAACAATTCAATTTTGAAGTTGTGTGTCTTCACAGTAATATAATAGCATAGCAGTTGGTGGAATCCAAACGGCATAATCTGGTAGAAATGTAGAGGGGCTGTTAATGTGAATAGCATCTAAGAGCTCTACGCGTTTCATGGATCTTTCCAATCTTCAGGAGCAGATGCAGTGTAAATGTCTATAAAAGATATTTAAGGAAATTCTCAGGGGCTGATCACAGGGCAGGTAGAGAAAATTGTTGTAATATGATCTTAAAGTAGCAATGATGGTTAGAAACCATAAAAGGTTACTTACAAGGAACCTAAGTAGATGGGTGGAGGGCACCGAGGGTGTGAGCCTGTCAGGGATAAAAGTCAAACAACCCCGGGAGCTGAGGCGGTACCTAAAGGGCGACTTTGTGAGGAATTGTTGAAAGTGAAAATCACATCTTCATGTTCTAAAAGGATGAGAATACTAAAAGTGACTATAGAGTGAAATAAATCTGAAGTAGAATAATTAGCATTGAGAAAGTGTGTGTGAATACCAGACTAAACCAAAGGGTATAGCGGTTGCAGTATTGAGAGAAAACAGAGGAAACAGTGAAAATTGTACAAATAAGTGATAATGTAATGACCGAACAGGGGGAATATAGTGAGGAGGAATAGAGTTGCATGTATATGCCTGTGCCATAGGAAAGAGTGTAACAACATTAGTGGAGGCCAAAAGAAGCCATAGTATTACCTGAGATTCCCAGAACACCAAAATGCCAGCTGAGTGGCCACCAGTAGGAAGTGTTTAGCGGGGAATGTGTATCCATTTAGGGGGAATATATATAGGTTAGAGTGCCGCCAATAGGTAACCGCCAACGCCACGTGGGCGGCTAAAATAAAGAAGGGTGACAGCTGTCGGAGCCGAACCAAGCCAGCCCGCAGCCGGCGCTTCTTATAGACGCTTGGATGGACGGCACACAGTGTCGACGTGATGGCGTCATCACGACGTCACACGCACGAAACTGGGAACGTGGCGTCGATGTGTGATGGGAAGTCCGCCCCAACCCCCACGTGACAAGGGAGGGGGAGGGCTCCCAGCACGCATCGCAGCTCCCGGGATTGCGAACCCCGGCAAGGAGACCCACCCAAAGGCCGACCACACCCCCCACACAGGGTATTGTCCGCAAGGAGGTATAAACGAGTCAAGGTTTAAAATGGTAATATAGGTACTAAATAAATACCTGTCTCTGGGAAGAAGCCTCAAAAAGGAAGAGAATTGTAGCCAAAAGTTTTAAATCATACAGGTACTAATGATGGAAGATGCCAAAATAATAGAAGTTATGATAAAACCTACGATCCTATCCACAGTAAAATTAAAAACCTTACTCAAAAAGTATAAGCCTAAATAGCACTTACATTGAATGCCACCAGTAAAAGTAATAAATATAAAAGGTAGCATGCATGTCTCCATCCCTGATATTTTGAAAAAAAGAAAACTAACTAAATGGGACTTTATATGAGGACATTTACAAAAATGTACCTCCATCCCTAAAAAAGGAATACAAAAAACAGAGAGGTGGGGGGGTTTTGGGACTTTAAATGAGACATGCAGCTGGAAAGGTGACACAACATGGTAATGATATGAATATCTGATAATTGCACCATAAATGCAACCGCATCGTATTGCATAGTAATGAATGCATAAACAGTAAATTATAATAAATCAAGGAAACTTTATTTCATAGTAAGGTATATATTATTGAAACATCATAAAACAACATAATGGCATAGCAGCCCATTATGGTCATCATGGTACCATAGTAAGAATTCATCAGACTAATATTTGCATATGACTGCATCATAGTATTAATAATGTCTGATGAATGGACCACATTTGTGACCAAATAGCTTGCATGTATACAGAGTAAGAGAGTATGACATATGAATAAATATTCCATAAATATGAACCAAAATAACAAGATGACCCATCAACATAGCAGCACGATGTGGAACGCAATGGTGAGATAAAAACAATTGAATTGAATTGAATTGTTTTTATCTCACCATTGCGTTCCACATCGTGCTGCTATGTTGATGGGTCACCTTGTTATTTTGGTTCATATTTATGGAATATTTATTCATATGTCATACTCTCTTACTTTGTATACATGCAAGCTATTTGGTCACAAATGTGGTCCATTCATCAGACATTATTAATACTATGATGCAGTCATATGCAAATATTAGTCTGATTAATTCTTACTATGGTACCATGATGACCATAATGGGCTGCTATGCCATTATGTTGTTTTATGATGTTTCAATAATATATACCTTACTATGAAATAAAGTTTCCTTGATTTATTATAATTTACTGTTTATGCATTCATTACTATGCAATACGATGCGGTCGCACTTATGGTGCAATTATCAGATATTCATATCATTACCATGTTGTGTCACCTTTCCAGCTGCATGTCTCATTTAAAGTCCCAAAACCCCCCACCTCTCTGTTTTTTGTATGCATTTTAGGGATGGAGGTACATTTTTGTAAATGTCCTCATATAAAGTCCCATTTAGTTAGTTTTCTTTTTTTCAAAATATCAGGGATGGAGACATGCATGCTACCTTTTATATTTATTACTTTTACTGGTGGCATTCAATGTAAGTGCTATTTAGGCTTATACTTTTTGAGTAAGGTTTTTAATTTTACTGTGGATAGGATCGTAGGTTTTATCATAACTTCTATTATTTTGGCATCTTCCATCATTTGTACCTGTATGATTTAAAACTTTTGGCTACAATTCTCTTCCTTTTTGAAGCTTCTTCCCAGAGACAGGTATTTATTTAGTACCTATATTACCATTTTAAACCTTGACTCGTTTATACCTCCTTGCGGACAATACCCTGTGTGGGGGGTGTGGTCGGCCTTTGGGTGGGTCTCCTTGCCGGGGTTCGCAATCCCGGGAGCTGCGATGCGTGCTGGGAGCCCTCCCCCTCCCTTGTCACGTGGGGGTTGGGGCGGACTTCCCATCACGCATCGACGCCACGTTCCCAGTTTCGTGCATGTGACATCGTGATGACGCCATCACGTCGACACTGTGTGCCAGCCATCCAAGCGTCTATAAGAAGCGCCGGCTGCGGGCTGGCTTGGTTCGGCTCCGACAGCTGTCACCCTTCTTTATTTTAGCCGCCCAAGTGGCGTTGGCGGTTACCTATTGGCGGCACTCTAACCTATATATATTCCCCCTAAATGGATACACATTCCCCGCTAAACACTTCCTACCGGTGGCCACTCAGCTGGCATTTTGGTGTTCTGGGAATCTCAGGTAATACTATGGCTTCTTTTGGCCTCCACTAATGTTGTTACACTCTTTCCTATGGCACAGGCATATACATGCAACTCTATTCCTCCTCACTATATTCTCCCTGTTCGGTCATTACATTATCACTTATTTGTACAATTTTCACTGTTTCCTCTGTTTTCTCTCAATACTGCAACCGCTATACCCTTTGGTTTAGTCTGGTATTCACACACACTTTCTCAATGCTAATTATTCTACTTCAGATTTATTTCACTCTATAGTCACTTTTAGTATTCTCATCCTTTTAGAACATGAAGATGTGATTTTCACTTTCAACAATTCCTCACAAAGTCGCCCTTTAGGTACCGCCTCAGCTCCCGGGGTTGTTTGACTTTTATCCCTGACAGGCTCACACCCTCGGTGCCCTCCACCCATCTACTTAGGTTCCTTGTAAGTAACCTTTTATGGTTTCTAACCATCATTGCTACTTTAAGATCATATTACAACAATTTTCTCTACCTGCCCTGTGATCAGCCCTTGAGAATTTCCTTAAATATCTTTTATAGACATTTACACTGCATCTGCTCCTGAAGATTGGAAAGATCCATGAAACGCGTAGAGCTCTTAGATGCTATTCACATTAACAGCCCCTCTACATTTCTACCAGATTATGCCGTTTGGATTCCACCAACTGCTATGCTATTATATTACTGTGAAGACACACAACTTCAAAATTGAATTGTTTTTATCTCACCATTGCGTTCCACATCGTGCTGCTATGTTGATGGGTCACCTTGTTATTTTGGTTCATATTTATGGAATATTTATTCATATGTCATACTCTCTTACTCTGTATACATGCAAGCTATTTGGTCACAAATGTGGTCCATTCATCAGACATTATTAATACTATTAATGCAGTCATATGCAAATATTAGTCTGATGAATTCTTACTATGGTACCATGATGACCATAATGGGCTGCTATGCCATTATGTTGTTTTATGATGTTTCAATAATATATACCTTACTATGAAATAAAGTTTCCTTGATTTATTATAATTTACTGTTTATGCATTCATTACTATGCAATACGATGCGGTCGCATTTATGGTGCAATTATCAGATATTCATATCATTACCATGTTGTGTCACCTTTCCAGCTGCATGTCTCATTTAAAGTCCCAAACCCCCCCCCACCTCTCTGTTTTTTGTGTACAGATTTTATCTTGTAAACACCAAATGTCAAAAATAGGCTTAGTCATGAAAGGGTTAAGGTTAAGTATAAAAAGGGAGAAAAAAATGCACTGGACTGCATCAAAAACACATCAAAAACATGCATGCAGAAAAGCACCTGGAACTCATCCGGACTGCGTTTCTCTGGTGTGAACCGGCCCCTAATGTACACGGGATGTTTGAAAACCTTGACAGATAGTAACCGACATTTAAAAAATGTCCCTTTTGCCGCACAAACACCTGTAAACGAATCGCAGCTAAACACAAGTTACCGCAATTACAAGCTGTTACAGGCATTTGGCATTTCAAATAGCTCTGAACATCGCATTTTTTTTTGCTTTCCAAAAAATGCTTGAAAACTCAACTGCTTAGAAAGGACTATAAATGCCCCCCCCCCCCTCGTGTACATGTACTGATAAGATAACAGAGCAGAGTTCAGGGGCAGCTGAAAAAAAATGCCCAACTGATCCTAAACGTCCGTTTACCAGCAGCTGTGTACATGAAGACAGTCGTTTTTTTTTTTTTTAATTTGTCAGTTAGAAGCAATCCCAGGTCATGTGACAGATAGAACTCTTCTGTATAGCTACTGTAATAAAACCAAATATAGAATACTGGGATAATTATTAATTAGCAGAATGATGATGGGAAGAATTACTTTGATTTTGCATTTATAATTAAAACTGGTGATGGGACACAAGTGTTTGTCAGTTACATCAGGCAGCCAATGAGATCTAGGCATTCCTCCCACACACCTGATTCATGTCTCCTGCTGCCCAACTGCCAGTTGAAGGAGTGAGATGAGATTATATTTGAATAATAAAAATGTATCCAGTATAGAATTCTCTCAAGTTTATTACATTATAATTGAATGAAATCCTATATACCTTCTGTGTGTCTCTGTCTGGGTTTTAGGTGAATGCACACAGTGTTTAAAACTGCCCTGAACCCCCGCCTGATAGCCTTACACACCCCCCTACGAGGGGCTTTGGGCTGTGCGGGGGGCTGGTTTTCCGCTGCAACCATTTTCGATTGCATAATTGGGTCTCCTTTGATGATAAACAGAAGATCCGCTGACTTTATCGCACTTCTCTCGCTATGAAAACGCGCTATTATAAAATAATAAGCAACGTGTCTCAGAGCAACAGAACTCACGTCGTTTCCACACAAGAGAAATTCTGTGAGTGAGCCCAGCTCCTGCCAGAGCTCCTTATATCAGGACTCTCCCACTGTGACATCATCAAGTGGGATGACCATATATGGGCATGTCACATGACCTTTTTTTTTTTTTTTTCTAACTGACAAAGAATTCAAATTTGTAAACGTTAACCCTTTGCTGCCCAGGACAATTTTGACATTTCTCACACACTTGTTAAAATGAACATGTTTTTTAGCTAGAAAAATGGCTTATAATAGCCAAACATGATATATTTTCTGAAAGCAGCGACCCTGGAGAATTAAATGGTGGTTGTTGCCATATTTTATGTCACACGATATTCACGCAGCTGTTTATTAAATGCAAATTTTCAGGGAAAAAATACACTTGAATGCATTTTAGTGCACACAAACACTGTGTAATACCTATTTTATTTTTATAAAATATAAAACATGAGGTTAAGATGAATAGATGCCCAAAAAGTCAAGATCTAACAATTTTTTTATTTTTTCCAACTGACAAAAAAATTCAAATATGAATATGGTCATATCACATGACTTTTTTTTTTTCTAACTGACAAAAAAAAATTCTAATTTGTAAACATGTTAACCCTTCACTGCCAGGGACAATTTTGACATTTCTCACACACTTGTTAAATCAATCATGTTTTTTAGCAAGAAAACAGCTTATAGTACCCAAACATGATATATTTTCTGAAAATAGAGATTTGGAAATTTAAATGGTGGTTGTTGCCATATTTTATATCACACAATATTCGCGCAGCTGTTTATTAAATGCAAATTTTCAGGGAAAAATACACTTAAATACATTTTAGAGCAAACAAACACCATATAATACCTATTTTTTTTATAAAATATAAAAAATTAGGTTACGATGAGCAACTAGATACCCAATAAATCAAGATTTAATAATTGTGCACGTCTGAGAAACAATTTATTTTTATTTTATTTCATTTAAATATATTTTTTTACACTTTAAAAAAATAATATTTTTTTATTCAACTTTATTGATATATTACAAAAAGAAAAAAAAAGTTTTGACCAGAGATAAACCTGTAATCAATAAAGTGTATCTCATAAAATTAGAATATAATCAAAAAGTTAATTTATTTTCAAAACTCAACTGCTTAGAAAGGACTATAAATGCCCCCCCCCCCCCCTCGTGTACATGTACTGATAAGATAACAGAGCAGAGTTCAGGGGCAGCTGAAAAAAACGCCCAACTGATCCTAAATGTCCGTTTACCAGCAGCAGTGTACATGAAGATAGTCCTTTTTTTTTTTTTTATTTGAAATTTGTCAGTTAGAAGCAATCCCAGGTTATGTGACAGATAGAACTCTTCTGTATAACTAATGTAATAAAACCAAATATAGAATACTGGGATAATTATTAATTTGCAGAATGATGATGGGAATAATTACTTTCCTATTGCATTCATAATTAAAACTGGTGATGGGACACAAGTGTTTGTCAGTTACATCAGGCAGCCAATGAGATCTAGGCATTCCTCCCACACACCTGATTCATGTCTCCTGCTGCCCAACTGCCCAACTGCCAGTTGAAGGAGTGAGCTGAGATTATATTTGAATAATAAAAATGTATCCAGTATAGAATTCTCTCCCATTTTATTACATTTTAATTGAATGAAATCCTACATACCTTCTGCGTGTCGCTGTCTGGGTTTTAGGTGAATACAGACAGTGTTTAGAACTGCCCTGATTCCCCGCCTGATAGCCTTACACACCCCCCTACGAGGGGCTTTGGGCTGTGCGGGGGACTGGTTTTCCGCTGCAACCATTTTCGATTGCATAATTGGGTCTCCTTTGATGATAAACAGAAGATCCACTGACTTTATCGCACTTCTCTCGCTATGAAAACGCGCTATTATAAAATAATAAGCAACGTGTCTCAGAGCAACAGAACTCACGTCCTTTCCACACAAGAGAAAGTCTGAGAGTGAGCCCAGCTCCTGCCAGAGCTGGTTATAACAGGATTCTCCCACTGTGACATCATCAAGTCACATGTGACATGCCCATATATGGGCATGTCACATGACCTTTTTCTAACTGACAAAGAATTCAAATTTGTAAACATGTTAACCCTTCGCTGCCCAGAACAATTTTGACATTTCACACATTTGTTAAAATGAACGTGTTTTTTAGCTAGAAAAATGGCTTGTAATAGCCAAACATGATATATTTTCTGAAAGAAGCGACCCTGGAGAATTAAATGGTGGTTGTTGCCATATTTTATGTCACACAATATTCATGCAGCTGTTTATTAAATGCAAATTTTCAGGGAAAAAATACACTTGAATGCATTTTAGTGCACACAAACACCGTGTAATACCTATTTTATTTTTATAAAATATAAAACATGAGGTTAAGATGAATAAATAGAAGCCCAAAAAGTTAATATTTATTAATTTTTTTTATTTTTTTTCTAACTGACAAAAAAAATTCAAATTTGTAAACATGTTTTTAGCAATAAAATGGCTTATAATACCCAAACATGATATATTTTCTGAAAATAGAGATTTGGAGATTTAAATGGTGGTTGTTGCCAAATTTTTTTATCACACGATATTCGCGCAGCTGTTTATTAAATGCAAATTTTCAGGGAAAAATACACTTAAATGCATTTTAGTGCACACAAACACCATATAATACCTATTTAATTTATTTTTTTTATAAAATATTAAAAATTAGGTTACGATGAGTAGATACCCAATAAGTTAAGATTTAATAATTGTGCACGTCTGAGAAACAATTTATTTTTATTTTATTTAATTTAAATATTTTTCTTACACTTTAAAAAAATAATAATTTTTTATTCAACTTTATTGATATATAACAAAAAGAAAAAAAAGTTTTGACCAGAGATGAACCTGTAATCAATAAAGTGTATCTCATACAATTAGAATATAATCAAAAAGTTAATTTATTTCAGGGTCAATTTGGTTGTTTTGCAGGCAGGCTGGTAAGTGTGCTTGGAAATATTTTTTTTTGTGATGTGTGTTGCTCTTCCATGTGTACCTTACTGCAAAGCCTAGTTATAGGTTGGTGTGGTTGCCACTTTTTTGTACAATACAATGTAAATACCTGGAAAGGTTAGACCTACAAATTAATTAGCATTAATGCAAACAACATGAAAAAATATATCTGGTGCTGGCCGGGTGTGCTTTAATACAATAACAATTATAAGACCCCTTTCACACTGGGGCACTTTGCAGGCGCTGCAGCGCAAAAAATAGCGCCTGCAAAGTGCCCTGGAACAGCCGCTGCTGTCTCTCCAATGTGAAAGCCCCGGGGGCTTTCGCACTGGAGCGGTGCACTGTCAGGACGCTAAAAAAAGTCTTGCTAGCAGCATCTTTGGAGCGGTGAAGAAGCGCTGCTCCTAAACCGCTCCTGCCCATTGAAATCAATGGGGCAGCGTGGCTATACCGCCGGCATAGCGCTGCTGCAGCGGCGCTTTGCGGGCGGTTTTAACCCTTTTTGGTCCACTAGCGGGGGTTAAAACCGCCCCGCTAGCGGCCGAATAGCGCCGCTAAAATGACGGTAAACATAGCGCCGCTTTACCACCGATGCCCCCACCACCCCAGTGTGAAAGGGGCCAGCTTGCAAGAGATGAATCACAATACGTGCTTGCTGCAAATGCATTATACTTTCTGTTTAATGCTTTGCAATGTATTTTGAGTCCCTATGATAATGACACACTGGGGGAAGGCATTCAATGCAATTTTTTATGTCACACAGTATTTGCGCAGCGTTTTTTTAGCTGCAATTTTTTGGGAAAAAATACACTTTAACCACTTCAGCCCCCTTTGCGATTCGGCACTGCGTTGCTTTAACTGACACTTGTGCGGTCGTGCGACGCTGAACCCAAACAAAATTGACATCTTTTTTTTCCCACAGGAGCTTTCTTTTGGTGGTATTTGACCACCTATGCGATTTTTATTTTTTGTGCTATAAACAAAAAAAGAGTGGCAATTTTGAAAAAAAAAAAGAAATATTTTTTACTTTTTGCTATAATAAATATCCCCCAAAATATATATATATTTATATATAGTACATTGACAGATTCCCGTTCTGGCTCTCTGTGGAGCGATCGCATGGCCCCTATGGTAGGTAGGTTGTAGAGGGAACATTGTATATACAGCTATTATAAGAAGGGGGGGGGGTAACACTTACCAGGTGAGGCAGCCATCTTGTGAGATTGCGTTGGCCGGGAATTGAACCCAGGTCAGCTGCTTAGAAAGCAGCTATGCTTACCACTGCACCACCAACGCGAGGTAGCATGTCCTTAGGGTGTGGGAGGAAACCGGAGTACCTGGAGGGTAAACACAGGGAGAACATGTAGACTCCATGCAGACAGTGTCCTGGTCAGGATATGATCCAAACACCCCAGTGCTGCAAGGCAGAAGTGCTAACTACTAAGCCTCTGTGCTGCCCGATCTTAAAGCAGAACTTCACCTATAAAGGGAAGTTCCGCTTTTTATCCTCTTGCTCATTCGGCTTTAAATTTCCTAAAGGAACTGGAGATACAGGTCCATATTGTAGTGTTATGAATCTTTCCTATTCTGCCCTGTAGGGAGGGACTCTGAATGGTTCTCATTCCATCCACCCTACCCATTGAGCCGCCCATATTTCCCCTTGGGTTATGATATTCTTAAAGCAGAGGTTCACACAAAAATGGAACCTCCGCTTTTTGGAACCCTCCCCCCTCCGGTGTCACATTTGGCACCTTTCAGGGGGTGGGGGGTGCAGATACCTGTATAATACAGGTATTTGCACCCACTTCTGGGCATAGATTCCCGCAGGAGTCTACGCCTCCTCCCGTCCCCCCTCCCCCCTGCTGTCTGCTGGGAAACACACGGGTCCCAGAGACAGCAGGGACCATCCTGATTGCGCAGTGTGGCTCACGCATGCGCAGTAGCGAACTGGGAAGTGAAGCCGCAAGGCTTCACTTCCTGATTCCCTTACCGAAGATGGCGGCGGCAGGACCCGAGAGCCAATCGACAGATCGGCTTCGGGTGCCGACATCGCGGGCGCCCTGGACAGGTAAGTGTCCATATTTTAAAAGTCAGCAGTATTTGTAGCTGCTGACTTTCAAAAAAAAATTTTGGGTGGAACTCCGCTTAAAGTGATGTAGAGATGCAGATCCATTTTGTAGAGTGACCTAGAGCTACAGAGTCCTTCAGCTGTTGTAGGCTTCAGTGGTCACTTCTCCAATATGATGAGTCAAAATGTGAAATATTTGGGTGTAGCCGGAGGCAGTTTGTTCGGAAGGGCTGGAGAGCGGTACAATAACGAGTGTCTGCAGGGAACAGTGAAGCATGGTGGAGGTTCCTGCAGGTTTGGGGCTGCATTTCTGCAAAAGGAGTTGGAGATTTGGTCAGGATCAATGGTGAGAAATACAGTCAGATACTTATCCATCATGCTATACCATTAGGGAGGTGTGTGAATGGCCCCAAATTTATTCTGCAGCAGGATAACAACCCCAAACATACAGCCAATGTCATTAGGAACTGTCTTCACCATAAAGAAGAACAAGGAGTTTGTCTGGGATTACATGAAAAGACAGAAGGATCTGAGGCAGCCTACATCCACAGAAGATCTGTGGTTAGTTGGCCATGTTGTTTGGAGCAACCTACCTGCCGAGTACTTTAAAAAAAAAAAAAAAAACACTGTTTGCATGCGTACCTAGAAGAATTGATGCCATTTTAAAGACAAAAGGGGGGTCACACCAAATACTGGATTTTAATTTCCCTTCCATTCATTTACTTTCAATTTTGTCAATTGATAAGAAACGATAAACACTTCTATTTATGAAAGTATTCTTAAAGTGTTACTAAACCCCAGCAGTAAAATCAGTCTGTATAACAAACATGGTTTGCTGCATATACAAACTGTGGAAGGGGTTAATCTTTTGCCATCTGTAAAAAGGCTGTTTGATCCTGTCTTCTCTGATCCTCCCTTTTTCCACAGTCCCCAAGCCATCTCTGGATAGTACAGAGGATAGGGGACAAGCTGCACATGCTCGGTTTGGTATGTATTGCTAGAGAGTTTGTTTTTCTTGGGGAGAGTGCATGTGATCAGCACAGGGCCAATCAGCACTATCAAGACAGAGGGTCAGGGGTCATGCAGCCTCATAGGACAGTCATGGGAGTATGAAAACTCCTCCTACAAGCCTTAACCAGACACTGATAGAAATCACAAGACAGCTCAAACTGCTGAAAGAAAAAAAAAGGTATTTAGCAGTTTCTATTTACTAAAATAATCACATTTCCATGTTCTGTGTACTGTGGGAGACCAGATATAGTGAATGCAGGCTCCTGGGTTTAGTAACACTTCACAGCATGTTTTTCACGCCTGCCTAAACTTTTGCACAGTACTGTATATGTTTTTAGAACTGAATCTTTTGGTTATAATAAACACTTATAAAAATGCTCATTTATGCAGATATTGTTACGTTCTTACCTCACAATCAATCCCTTCCTTTGCCAGCACATTGGCAGCCTCTATACAGTGACCCACAGGACGAGAGTGAGCGACCACAGTGATCTGACTGCCTGTAGATACAGCAAAGACATGTGATACATACAATGTATACAGTTCTTATTTTGTTAGCACTGCTCATGCCTAGACTTCCAAGCCACCAGCAACCTCCCCCCTTCACAATGATCCAGATGAAACTTGCAGTGGCAGTCTAAGCTGAGACAGCGATCTCCCCGCCGATTGAAGGAAAGGGAGCCGGCTTCAGTGCACCATTCAGAGATGTAAGAGCATTATCAAAGAGAAGAAAAGGCGGCACATTTATCTACATACTAATGCACTGCACTGGGGAGCGGTACCTTTTCTTCTCTTTGATAATCCCTCCCATGACTGTAAATGCACACAGACAGTGGGGTTACTATCCAGCAGTTTTCACTTTTGATCTGGTGAGATTTTTCTACTATCAGGAATAAGAGGTAGAGGTCTGGGGGAGGGAGCAGATAAAGGCTGTGGCTAGAACACTCTAATGCCCCGTACACACGATCAGAAAATCGTACGGAAAATACCGCTTTCGAAGCGATCGTACGATAATCGGATCATTAGTACAGAGCTTTCGAGAGCCGATCAGGACAGTTCATCCGACAGTATTCTATCGGACATGCAGGAAAAAAATTTTCGTACGATTTTCGATTAATCAGTACAGCTATCGTTTCGAAAATGCAATACAGATGCATTACAACACATGACATCACTTCCGAATTTTATTTCTGTCTTGCGAGAATTTTCGTGACTTTAGTAAACTCATCGGATCATTCGTCCGATAATCTCATCGTGTGTATGGGGCATAAGGGCCCATTAACACTTGCTTTGGCTTCACAAAGCGCATACCGCTTCAACATGCTTTTAATGCTTCTTAGATTGTAAGCTCTGATTCCTACTGTATTAAAGTGTATTGTATTTGTACTGTCTACCCTCAAGTTGTAAAGCTCTACGTAAACTGTTGGCGCTATATAAATCCTGTATAATAATAATAATAATAATGCTTCGTGGTGAAGCTTCCGTGATGCTCTTTTGAAGCTTGATAGATGCTGTGTGTGTGTGTAATATACACACACACACAATTTCTGAAGCTGAATTAAAGCCTCTCAAAAGCCGCAGGTGCTTCAAACAAGCTTTGTCAGAGTTCTAGGGAGGCTTTGAAGACAGTTTGAAGCACCACTAAAGCGACATGGGTTATAATTTTTAGGTCAAAGCAAATGCAAGGTGTAAACAGGACTGTAAGCTAACCATTTTATTTAGGGACAGGGGCTTTGACTGGCGTTCAGAGAGCTTTAAAGCGGAGTTCCACACAAAAATGGAACTTCCACTTTTCGGAACCCTCCCCCCCTCCAGTGTCACATTTGGCACCTTTCAGGGGGGAGGGGGGTGCAGATACCTGTCTAAGACAGGTATTTGCACCCACTTCCGGCATAGACTCCCATGGGAGTCTATGCCTCTTCCTGTCCCTCCGCGCTGTCTCCTGGGAATCTCACAGCTCCCAGGAGAGAGCGGGGACCACTTGGGACGCGCAGCACGACTCGCGCATGCGCAGTAGGGAACCGGGAAGTGAAGCCGCAACGCTTCACTTCCTGATTCCCTCACCTAGGATGGCGGCGGCAGCTGCCGAGAACCGAGCGGGTTCTCAGCGTCCCCTGCCGACATCGCTGGACCCTGGGACAGGTAAGTGGCCATGTATTAAAAGTCAGCAGCTGCAGTATTTGTAGCTGCTGGCTTTTAATATTTTTTTTTTTTGGCGGTTTAGGTGGACCCCCGCTTTAACAAAGTCTGTCCAAAGCCTTGTTATGAAGCAACTGTAAACTAGCTCCAAGTGTAAAAAATAAAAATTTGCCTCTTATGAGAGAACGCTACTTTGAATATATTCTGTACAGGCTGCAAGCATGTGCCTAGTAATCAGGGCAAAATATAGTGACAGGAGTCTCTTTAAGGGCTCATTTACACTTGCTTCAGCATTCGGCCAACGCTTCAACATGTTTTTATAATGCTTCGTGTGTGTGTGTAGTGTGTGTGTGTGTGTAGTGTGTATTTGTCATACCTGCAATTTCTCCAAAGCTAAGCTAAATTTTAATAAAGACTCTCAAAAGCTGCAGGTGCCTCAAAGCGAACTTTGCCAAAGACTTCTATGGAGGCTTTGCAGATGCTTTGAAGCACCACTAAAGCGACATGGAGTAAAATTTTTCAATTTTTCATTTTATTTTGTGACAGGAGCTTTGACTGGTGTTCAGAGAGCTTTAACAAAGCCTGTCCAACGCCTTGTTTTGAAGCAAGTGTAAACTAGCCCTAAGGGTGCAGTTTATCTCCATTCCCTTTACAGCCAGTGTCCGGAGTGACAGACGTGCCACTACATTTAAGGATTTATGTACATTTGTACAATAATTAACAAAATATTAGTTACAGAGTTTATAACCCTACTGTTAAGGAAAGGTTTTGTAAACTCAGTGGCAGACACTGGATAACTTCCTATATAAGTATGGGGCCAGAAATGGTATAAAACATCCAGAAAAAAAGAAGTGTGTACCTGGCCGTTCAATCTTTGCTTTACCAATAGGAACAACAAAGTCCTTAGACTGAGCTTCTTCGGACAGTTCGAATGGAACATCGTACATCAGTTCATTCTCCAGAAAAAACCACTGTAAAAACACAAATTAATTAAAAATACAATTTAAGCACCTCATCGAATCGATGAAGGGGAGTACTTGTCTGCCTGAATCCCTGTCAATCTTCTCACCTGGATTATCATCTCGGATTGAAGCTTTCAGCAGACCCTTTGCATCTTCGGCATTCCAGGGACTCACGACCTTCAGTCCTGCACAGTGCCCATACCAGGCGGCAAAGCACTGAGAATGCTGGGCAGCCACACCGGCCGATGCTCTGTTGGGTCCCCGGAAAACGATTGGAACAGGGACGCACCCAGCTGACATGTAATGGGTCTTAGCAGCAGAATTAATGACTTGATCAATGGCTTGCATGGAGAAGTTAAATGTCATAAACTCACATATTGGCCTCAATCCAGCCTGTAGGAATAAAGAGTTAATATACAAATATCTGCACCAAAGCAAATGGAGTTCAGTGATCTGTAATGGACACATACCATAGCAGCACCAACAGCGATACCTGCAAATCCCATCTATCAAAAAAAAAAAAAAGTCAACATTTATACATCTGACATAGAATTAGAACATTACTTTTTGTCAGCTTTTGATAAACCAGCTACACCAACACCCTAATTCAGCAGATGGCACAAAATTACAGTTTTACCTAGAAGTATGAAATGACTTCTGCCGCAGACAGCTCTTGGTTATTCTACTTTATTTTAAGAAATGTAAAATTAACAAGCTTTCCTCCAATAGTTTTCCAGGACAGCCTTCTAATGATCGATTCCTCAATCTACAAGAAAATTTATCAGAAAAGCAGATAAAAGCCCCTTCTGCCAACATCTTCCATTAATGCCAAGTGGAAGGAACTACAGAGTAATGCCATGTACACACGAGCGGACTTTACGGCAGACTTTGTCCAGCGGATGGGATTTCATCAGACAATTCGATCGTGTGTGGGCTCCAGCGGACTTTGTTTTCTCAAAAGTTGGACGGACTTAGATTTGAAACATGTTTTAAATCAATCCGTCAAAATTGAGTCCGGTCGAAAAGTCCGCTCGTCTGTATGCTAGTTCGACGGACAAAAAGCCACGCTAGGGCAGCTATTGGCTACTGGCTATGAACTTCCTTGTTTTAGTCCGGTCGTACGTCATCACGTACGAATTCAACGGACTTTGGTGGATTGTGTGTAGGCAAGTCCGTTCATTCAGAAAGTCCGTCGTAAAGTCTGTCGAAAAGTCCGCCGAGCAAAGTCTGCCGCAAAGTTCCGCTCGTGTGTACGCGGCATAAGAGAAACTAATTTAGCAAGAACAAGGAAACCAATGACTGAGATATAGGAATGCTGTCCTGGAAGATTCCTGAGAAGACCAATTACTAATGAAACATTAAAGCCCAAGTTTAGTAGGAAATAAATCAATCAGCACAAGGGACATTACTTGCAATCAAGTAGGATGTGTCCCTTGTGCTCCTGTCTGCTCTGTTAGCTGAAATTCTCCTTCATGGAGCAGCGAGTGTTAACCCCCCTGGCGGTATTCCCGAGTCTGGCTCGGGGTGAATTTTCAGTAGCAAAAGCGGTAACCCCTAGCCAAACTCGTAATCGCATCGCAGGATCCTTGTAGAGGTTACTTACCTTGTCCCCTGGATCCTGCGATGTCTCCCAGCTGTGATCTGCGAGCCGCCGTGTCTCGCTCGATTCACAGTGCCGAGCTCCGTTCCCTGCGAGCATTGCGACGCGCGGGGACGGAGTTCGGCGCCAAATTCAAAAAGTAAAACATACAGTACACTGTAATATTACAGATTACAGTACTGTATCAAATAATTACACATCCCCTTTGTCCCTAGTGGTCTGTCCAGTGCCCTGCATACAATTTATTATTATAAAAACTGTTCTTTCTGCCTGGAAACTGGAGATTGTCCATAGCAACCAAAACCGTCCATTTAAATCAAAAGTGGTTTTAGACCAGCTAGAAAACAGCGATAATAAATTAGAATCACTTGCAGAATTGAGCGATAGTGATTTGTGGGGAAATCCGTCATCAAACACTAAAAGTAAGGGAAAGCGATAATTCTGCAGCTGAGCAAATTTCAGTGTTTTTGATTTGATTACATTATTGAATAATTTTTATTATTATTATATTATTATTTGTTTTAATTATTTATAGTTATTTATTATATTATAATTTTTGATTTCATTTTTCAAACTTTATCATACCCGGGATGTCTACTAGACTCTTGTTTGGATAGATTTAAATGAATTATTCCTAAGAATTACAGGCCTACCATATAAAACGCCAAATTTCTGTGCAAAACAATTGTACCGCTTTCAGCATCAAAAATCTGAAATAATCATACCGCCAGGGAGGTTAATAGAACTGAAGATGCTGCGACTGTCATGCCATCAAGAGTCCCTGACTACACCCGCCCTTTCGGCTCAGCTCTTCCATTCATAGAAGCCGTACTACAGCAGCTCCTAAGAATGACATGTGATCTATATATAGATGGACCTTTCCAGCAATCACCTGTCCTCCATTTATAGATCACCGTGACTCTAAGTTCTACTTTAGCAAAGGGAATGACATAGTGGTGGTGGTGGGGGGGGGGTCTTTACACATAGCAGTATAAATACAGCTGTTCTGTGAAGCCCTCAGAGGTTTGTTAGAGAACCTTAGTGAACAAACAGCATCATGAAGGCCAAGGAACACACCGGACAGGTCAGGGATAAACTTGTGGAGAAGATAAAGGCAGGGTTCAGGTATAAATAAAATAATATCCCAAGCTTTGAACATCTCACTGAGCACTGTTCAATCCATAAACCGAAAATGAGAGCATGAATCAGAAAAGCCAAATACAAGGCAATGTTAGAAGAAGACCTGTACAAGACCTGAGACTGGGGGGAGAGGTTCACCTTCCAGGAGGACAACGACCCTAAACATACAGCCAGAGCTACAATGGAATGGTTTACATGAAAGCATTATCATATAATAGAATGGCCCAGTCAAAGTCCAGACCTAAATTCAATTGAGAATCTGTGGCAAGACTTGAAAATTGCTGTTCACAGACGTTTTCCATCCAATCTGATAGAGCTTGAGCTGTTTTTCAAAGAAGAATGGGCAAAAATTTCACTCTAGATGTGCACATCTGGTAGAGACATCCCCAAAAAGACTTGCAGCTATAATTGCAGTGAAAGGAGGTTCTACAAGAGTATTGACTCAGGGGGGCTGAATACAAATGTACCCCACACTTTTCAAATATTTGTAAAAGATTTGGAAAACAAATGTATCATTTTCTTTCCACTTCACAATTATGTGCCACTTTGTGTTGGTCTAACAGATAAAATCCCAATAAAATTTACATTTTTGGTTGTAACATGACAAAATGTGGAAAATTTCAAGGGGTATGAATACTTTTTCAAGGCACTGTATCTGTGAACATGGCACAACTTCAGGGATTTGGAAGGACTCAGAGATGGAATCTGACCTGAGCAAAAAATGCTTTATCCAATATACTTTTTACCACACATTACCTCAGATATAGGAGTATCCATAATCCGTTTGTCACCATACTTCTTCCAAAGTCCCCGACTGATCTAAAGGAAAGAGGGGGAAACGTTACTGATGGATTCCAAACTAAACACACTAAGCACTTTTTTTTTTTTTTTTTTGAGCCTAAACACAAAAAGTGCTGATAGAGAACACCTAGAAATGTTATTGTGCCTTGAAAGATTTACCCAAGTTCTTAAATTAATTCTGAAAATAAATAATTAAAAAAAGCCCTTTCTGTACCTACACAGCCTCATAGCTGTATATCTGCAGCTTTAAATCATCACTGTGGGGTTATTTACTAAAACTGTAGAGTACGAAATCTGGTGCAGCTCTGCATAGAAACCAATCAGCTTCCAGGTTCTATTGTCAAAGAATAACTGAACAAGCTGAAATTAGAAGCCGATTGGTTTCTATGCACAGCTGCACCAGATTCTGAGTGCTCCGGTTTTAGTAAATCTGCCCGTGCCTGCGACTGCTAGTCTCACGAGATTTGTAGTGAAGTTTGGTGATGACACGACTGTTCACAAAAATATATATGGTACTGTCCCTATCAGATTATCGGTCAGTCTGGAGGGAAACCAAGGAGAATAAACCTGCGGCTGGGATCTAGCCAGAAGGTTAAGTACAAAAAAAAAAAAAAAAAACCACAGTAGGGCCCAACACATGGGAAAATCCAGTTGCATGATATTCAAGAAGGACAAAATAGGTTTATTCCTCTCAAGGCCTTTCAAATAATGTATTTACACTCTGCATCTGGTTACAGTTGTTTTATTAAGCTTACCACTACTTTGTTGGCTTGTTTCTAATAGTGCCTTTTATGCGACTTTGTTTTTATGTGTAATAGTCTCCTTCTTTTGAGAATGAGGTATCCTTTTTTTCCCCCATATTATCTCTCCATCTATTCCCCCACAGACTTGAGAAAGAAGTGTGTTCCTCTGAAATGTGTTGCCAGCCACTACCCATTCCTCAGCTACCTGAAAAAGCCGCTCTGCATAGCATGTATGTGGAGAGCTGCAAGTTTGTGCTCTTTATCTTTGCCTTCAGCCTTTTTGCGATATCATCTGTACTATATCTTGTTCTACTATAACAATTACTATCATTCACTGCCCCTTGTCATCCTTGGCACGGACAAACCATTGGACCTTCACTCAGTGTACACAGAAGACTGAACTGCTATTTACCATCTAGTGCCTTCTGCCTCCTGAGGCTGACAGCTGACAGCTCTCCCCATAATGAACCTTTTTATGTGGCCAGTCCCTGATCCATAACTGGTTCAGGTGTACATCAAGGTTTTGTAACTTTCTACAGTCATAATGCAAGCTGCCGATTCAGCACATAGTTTCCTTGACATCTCTCTTTGCAAAAATTCGCAGCCAGCTGTGATTTACGGCTTCTGGACTCACAGACTGAACTTTCTAATCTCTAAGAGAGTGAACATCAGAGCCTGAGTATTGACAGCTCCCCCCTCACCTAGACCACACTCTGCAGATTTCTGTTATACACAGGCCAATCTGTTGGATCCTTGTTAGGAGTGCAAACTGCAGCCCTTTCACAGCCTCCCTGTATCTATTCTTCATCCTGAAATCACTCACTACTACTACTACTACTACTACTACTACTACTACGACTACGACTACGACTACTACTACTACTACTCATGGAACAATCTGCTGGGTCTCAGTCCTGCAGTATTACACACTCCTCACCGGTATTTACAGCTATGACTGACAGCTGACAATTCTACCCATCTTTCCTCTGTGGCCAATTGTGGAGCCACAGATGTGCACATGGACCAACTTCTCTGACACTATGGGGTTGATTTACTAAAACTGGAGAGTGTAAAATCTAGTGCATTTCTGCATAGTAATCAGATTTCAGGTTTTATTGTCAAAGCCTGATTGAACAAGCTGAAGTTAGAAGCGGATTGGTTACCATGCACAGCTGCATCCGATTTTGATCTCTCCAGTTTTAGTAAATCAACCCGTGTTTCAGTTTACTTACGGTCCTTCTTGCGTATCATACAATTGTGAATTGTTTAGTCTTTTTTGCAAATTATTTTAACGATAAAAACGTCCAAAAAACCACATCTAGACATGTTCAGTGGCAAGGATCATAGAACAGAAGGGGATCAAATAGAAAAACAAAAGTCACAACACTCTGTAAAAGATACGATAATGCATAATGGTAACAAGTACAAATCATCCAAAGAGAGAAATAGGGAAGCCAGAATCACAAGCACTCCTCCATATGGAGCAGGGGGCCATGAAATGGTTATTTAACCCAGAATTTAATGATCCTTGTGCCAGGAAATACAGTTTTTTTTTATACACTATTCCTGTCGCTAGAAAGAAAGGTTTACACGAGGCCTTGCAAGGATTTTTTTTTTTTACTTTGACTTATTTTGTGGCTGTATTTCCCTCCACCTCTCTTGTGGGTTCTTGAATAATCTCCCACCAATCACCAGTCATTGTGGGCAGCTCCGACATGATGAAGCAAGGCCCTACCTCTAATGCCACGTACACACGAGCGGACTACATGTCGGACTGAACTCTGAAGGACTTTGACAGAGTTCCGACCAGACAGACTTGCCTACACACGATCCCACCAAAGTCCGATCGTTTCGATTGTGATGGCGTACGATCGGACTAGAATAAGGAAGTTCATAGCCAGTAGCCAATAGCTGCCCTTGTGTCATTTTTGGTCCGTCGGACTAGCATACCGACGAACAGATTTTTCGATAGGAATCAAGTCCGTCGGAAAGATTTGAAACTTGTTCTATTTCTAAGGTCCGTCAGATTTTTAGACGGAAAAGGTCAGATGAAGCCCACACACGATCGAATTGTCCGATGGATTCGTTCCGTCGGACCTTTGACAAGATAGCTGCATCTACTCAGAGAACAAAGCATGTAATAAGGAAAAGCTTGGCTGTAGGGAAAGCACAGACAATACTGGTGATGACTAGTCCTTTCACCTTTGCCTGTTTTTTTGGGCTCAGCTTTCACAGTAGAAGTCTTCTGAAATAGGTCAGCGCAAAGATAGTAGTGTGTTACTATACATATAAAATAGATATTAATGATCAAACTTGGTGTCACTTTTGGGTTGATTCTGTTTTATTCATCTTAGACTCGGATGTAACGGCCCGTGTAACAGAGTTCCCAAATCCTAATACTGCCATAGAAAAAATTATTTGCGCTGCGCTTGATATCAAAAAATTAAATAAAGTGGTATCAAAGATCCCTAGTGTATAAATATCAAATACGACTTACAAATTTCTATATGTGGTGTGTATCTTAACCTCTATATTATGCTTACATATCAAACACTAAGAGTGCAATGTGCATGTACACTCATGCCAAAGCAAACATAATCAAGTGATATATCAGATAACATGCAATATCTCACATCTAGTGTAGCATGCACAAAATCAAATCACATGAACATGAAATAACATAAAAGTGCTTGGTGCTTTTTAAACGCAGTCAAAATAATTTGAGCTTGGTGATCTCTTTATAATAAAGTGTCCATAAAATGTCCAAATTAAAAGTGCATCTGTGTTCAGCGAAATCCAACACATCAGGTGCAAATAAATCCAAGTGCTGCAATCAACTGTGATGAATCCTGGAAACCCCCCAAAGTGATTGCGCTCACCTCAAAGCGTGTGACACAGTGGCTAACTATGTCAAATCACGCTTGGTAGCCCCTCTATGGGCTCTGCAAGGTCATATAGATCCGATCTCCACTCACTTTAGGTTGACAAGGCTCCATAGACATCCATATATAGAATGAAGAGAGACTACATAGTGTAATACTATCAACCACTATTTTATTAAAATATAAAAAAATCGCTTCCCCCAAAAGGGGTACTCACATTCTCCTGGTGCTGCTGTGCACCAGACAATAAAGCGCCGTGTAAAATCGCTAGTTAATGTGCCGCAGGGAATGTTTTTCCTCCTAGCTCAGCTGTATGCTTCTCGTCCGTCCTGGCCCCTCCCCTACGCGTGTTCGACACAGGGGGGTCACGTGTCTTCATCAGGGGGATGTGATTGGACGGATGCTCTATCACCTAAATACTCTCCCGGCGGCCATTTTGCCTGAGATCGCAGACTAGATCCTAATGGGCTACATTACTCTATCTCCTGTATTGCGAATCAATACAAAGACGCTGCATAGTTATAAGCTGTCACTATGTACCCAATTTTAAACCTATACTAATCCAGGACGGAGCATTTAGGAGGAAAAAACAAGATGCCCCGCTGCACCAAACATAGCTATACTTATTACAATACATATTTATTAACATAAAACCGATCATTAAAATATATGGTATAAGCGATACAAAGGACAATCAAAACGATAAAAGTGAATAAAATAAGATAAAACAATATTAAACAACCTTACATATCACAAATTTTCTTCCTCAGAATATCTCTAATATATTGCGAACGCTACCCCATATACAATATGCTAGGGGTTGCCATATGCCATAACTGTCATGGGACCTGTATATCTGAGTGAAAACATACAAGTGCCAAATTTAAAAAACAGCAGTCCCCATACCCCATTAACCCTTACATCATTAAATCTTTTTATTAATCATCTGCAATTTCCAAATGAGGAGGAAAGGGGTGGGAGGTACGGGGGGGGGGGGGGGGGGGTGAGGGGTGGTTGGTTCGATTGCATCTCCGTCCGAGAAACAATAACAATATGAAGGGGGGTTAATATCTTGCTTGTTTGTAAAATCTTGTAAAGTAAATAAAATAGATCTATACCTTAAAGTGGCATACATAAATTATTCAACTTACTTCAACCCACATATATCTTGAGAGTAAATAAAAAATGTTAAATTCAATTAAAAATTACTTAAAAAACATGTGAGATCAAACTCTTTGTTCAAGCCGCCAGGCGACAAGGAGCCAAGCTGGTAAATCCACCAGGATTCACGTTTGCTAATGTCCCTGGTGTAATTGGAGCCTCTCCAGTTACGTTTAGGTGCTTCAATTCCCCAAAATTTCATATCTTGCGTACTCTGATTATGAACCCTTTTAAAATGTATGGAGAGGTGATGTTTATCGTGTCCCTTTCTTATATTTCTTACATGCTCCTCCATACGATAAACATCACCTCTCCATACATTTTAAAAGGGTTCATAATCAGAGTACGCAAGATATGATATTTTGGGGAATTGAAGCACCTAAACGTAACTGGAGAGGCTCCAATTACACCAGGGACATTAGCAAACGTGAATCCTGGTGGATTTACCAGCTTGGCTCCTTGTCGCCTGGCGGCTTGAACAAAGAGTTTGATCTCACATGTTTTTTAAGTAATTTTTAATTGAATTTAAAAATTTTTATTTACTCTCAAGATATATGTGGGTTGAAGTAAGTTGAATAATTTATGTATGCCACTTTAAGGTATAGATCTATTTTATTTACTTTACAAGATTTTACACACAAGCAAGATATTAACCCCCCTTCATATTGTTATTGTTTCTCGGACGGAGATGCAATCGAACCAACCACCCCTCACCCCCCCCCCCCCCCCCCCCCGTACCTCCCACCCCCTTCCTCCTCATTTGGAAATTGCAGATGATTAATAAAAAGATTTAATGATGTAAGGGTTAATGGGGTATGGGGACTGCTGTTTTTTAAATTTGGCACTTGTGCGTTTTCACTCAAATTTGGCACTTGTATGTTTTCACTCAGATATACAGGTCCCATGACAGTTATGGCATATGGCAACCCCTAGCATATTGTATATGGGGTAGCGTTCGCAATATATTAGAGATATTCTGAGGAAGAAAATTTGTGATATGTAAGGTTGTTTAATATTGTTTTATCTTATTTTATTCACTTTTATCGTTTTGATTGTCCTTTGTATCGCTTATACCATATATTTTAATGATCGGTTTTATGTTAATAAATATGTATTGTAATAAGTATAGCTATGTTTGGTGCAGCGGGGCATCTTGTTTTTTCCTCCTAAATGCTCCGTCCTGGATTAGTATAGGTTTAAAATTGGGTACATAGTGACAGCTTATAACTATGCAGCGTCTTTGTATTGATTCGCAATACAGGAGATAGAGTAATGTAGCCCATTAGGATCTAGTCTGCGATCTCAGGCAAAATGGCCGCCGGGAGAGTATTTAGGTGATAGAGCATCCGTCCAATCACATCCCCCTGATGAAGACACGTGACCCCCCTGTGTCGAACACACGTAGGGGAGGGGCCAGGACGGACGAGAAGCATACAGCTGAGCTAGGAGGAAAAACATTCCCTGCGGCACATTAACTAGCGATTTTACACGGCGCTTTATTGTCTGGTGCACAGCAGCACCAGGAGAATGTGAGTACCCCTTTTGGGGGAAGCGATTTTTTTATATTTTAATAAAATAGTGGTTGATAGTATTACACTATGTAGTCTCTCTTCATTCTATATATGGATGTCTATGGAGCCTTGTCAACCTAAAGTGAGTGGAGATCGGATCTATATGACCTTGCAGAGCCCATAGAGGGGCTACCAAGCGTGATTTGACATAGTTAGCCACTGTGTCACACGCTTTGAGGTGAGCGCAATCACTTTGGGGGGTTTCCAGGATTCATCACAGTTGATTGCAGCACTTGGATTTATTTGCACCTGATGTGTTGGATTTCGCTGAACACAGATGCACTTTTAATTTGGACATTTTATGGACACTTTATTATAAAGAGATCACCAAGCTCAAATTATTTTGACTGCGTTTAAAAAGCACCAAGCACTTTTATGTTATTTCATGTTCATGTGATTTGATTTTGTGCATGCTACACTAGATGTGAGATATTGCATGTTATCTGATATATCACTTGATTATGTTTGCTTTGGCGTGAGTGTACATGCACATTGCACTCTTAGTGTTTGATATGTAAGCATAATATAGAGGTTAAGATACACACCACATATAGAAATTTGTAAGTCGTATTTGATATTTATACACTAGGGATCTTTGATACCACTTTATTTAATTTTTTTATATCAAGCGCAGCGCAAATAATTTTTTCTATACTTGTGCACGGACATGAATACGTGAACTGCGTGTGCGGCTAGATATTCACAGTTATCTACATATATTTTGTTTGTTTAGGAGTTTCACATTTATGCACATTGAGCACTGGATCATTGTGGCTCGCAAGATTTCCCTCTTTTTGTTTTAACCTAATACTGCCATGATGGGATTTCACTCACCTAGTTGGAATTTTCATTAATTTTATATAATGAAGAAGTCAACTGAGTGAGGCTTGATCAGAGCCATCAATAAAAGTAAAACTTGTTGGAGATGAGTGATCGCGGGGGAGGGGAGGAAATGATCGGAGATATGGTTTTTCGGAATTTTGTCAGCTTTCATTGGTTTCCAGAAACTAAAATAATCCACCTATGTACTCTACCTTATAGGCTCCATCGTATTGTGCAACTTCCTCTCCTAGCATGAACACCGCCTCGTCTCTCTCCAGCTCTTCATCCAAAGCCTGGTTCAGAGCATCCCGAACAGTGATCTAAAACAAAATCATTTTTTTTTTTAAAGAAATTATTTACATTTACAAAGAAAGAAAGAAAAAAAAAACAACATGTACTGAAAGATTAAAGAAATATTAAAAAAAAAAATTATACATCAAAGCTCCAGCCATGAAAATTGGCTGAAAATTGTCAATTTGCTAAATCATATTTCTGTCACTTTTCTTCTTTCCTGTGTGCAGTTGTTTCTATTGTAGGAGAACCAATGGCAGCTTGTCGGGGTCTATCAGAGGATACATAACTGATGTATTCAAACTGGAGTAAAAGATATATTTTCCGCTTTTTAATTTTCCACGTTAGTCCCGGTTCACACTGGTGTGTTGTGGGAAACCCTGCGATTCAGTGCCGGTTCCCACATCGCACACTGACATCTACAAACCGCTGGGGGTGTCAATGTAAATGTAATGACACCCCCAAATCGGGTCGCAGATCGCAGTGTGAAATGACAAATGGCGCAGGAATCAGATCACATAGGTCTGGACACCCACGAGATCCGATTCCAGTGCGGACCAAAAAAAAAAAAAGGTCCTGCACCATTTTGGTGTGAATGCTATGCGATTTCAGCCATACAATTTGTATGGCTGAATTTGCATCACATAGACATCGCATGTGATCTGCACAGCAATGCGGTGCGAATCACATGTGATGCCTGATCACAATATTGTGAACCTAGCCTTTCCCTGAGGGATAAGATCTCAGGTCATCAGGTGTTTTCCTGCATTTGGAATGCAACAGGCACAAGTCAACAAAAATCCCACTGATTGAGTGTTACACATGGCGGTTCAGAAGCTGGGTTTGAGCTGAATTGCGCTGTATTTCATTTTGGGCAGCCTGTACTATTGAGGTGCGTTTGAATTGCAAGCAAAACAGATCACTTTTTGCCTTTGCTAGTCAAAAGCTGTGTTTTCCACTCGAACAGCAAGTGTACCATTTGAACAGAACCCCGGTTGACACGAGTTCTACAATCCGATTATACAATCTCTGTACAATCCACTTTAGATTTAACAACACTATGTAACATGAGGACCCACCTAATCTTTCCAGTCAATTTGCATCCAATCAGACAGGCCCTTGTACTATGTAGTTGTTGGTAGATCTAAAGAAGATTGTAAGGTATTTGTCAAGCATTAGGGCCGGGTCAGACTAGTGATCCTGTTGCTGATGGCGGCTCCTTAGATAAATAGAACACTTACCTGACTCTACAGAGCTGCTCCTGTGGTGGCCAATATGCTACACGATCTTTGTGGTCTCCAAGGGAACAGCATGGTGTGACACCTTATTGGTGTGGCCAGTAAGGGGGTGACCCCATACAGCAGTGATGGTGAACCTTGGCACCCCAGATGTTTTGGAACTACATTTCCCATGATGATCATGCACTCTGCAGTGTAGGTGAGCATCATGGTAAATGTAGTTCTAAAACATCTGGGGTGCCAAGGTGTGCCATCACTGCCATAGAGGCAGTTGGGTGCTATCTTTGCTCTGCTAGTGAATCTGTTACAATAATATTTGCTCATGGACCTAAAAACCAAATGGCCAACAATGCCATTACAAGGTAGATGTGTATGGATTATTTTTTAGAGAATACGAATATTCACAAAGGCTGGTGGGACTTGTAGTTTTCCATTCACAGGGCACTGTGAATGAATGACATAGCCGGGCGGGGCGAGAGAAGCCCTGTATGATCACGTTATTTTCAAACAGTGACAGCAGATGGCTGTAAAAGATGTCTCCTGCCCGCTGTATATGGGGGGGGGGGGTGTTATGAAGTGGCAGCAGATGCTGGAACAAGTTACAAGCTTCAAACAAAATAATGTAATCGGGAGTGGTGATCAGTGTCATGTCACACATAGCCCCTCCCCCCCACAGTTAGAATCACTCCCTAGGACACACTTAACCCCTGCACTGCCAATCACATTTACACAGTAATCAATGCATTTTTAATCGCACTGATCACTGTATAAATGTGAACGGTCCCAAAATAGCGCCAAAAGTGTCCGATGTGTCCGCCATAATGTTGCAGTCACGATAAAAATTGCTGATCACCGCCATTACTAGTAAAAAAAAAATATTAATAAAAATGCCATAAAACTATCCCCTATTTTGTAGACGCTATAACTTTTGCGCAAACCAATCAATAAACGCTTATTGCTATTTTTTTTACCAATCAATAAACGCTTATTGCTATTTTTTTACCAAAAATATGTAGAAGAATACGTATCGGCCTAAACTGAGGAAAAAAAATGTTTTTTTTATATATTTTTTGGGGATATTTATTATAGCAAAAAGTAAAAAATATTGCTTTTTTTTCAAAATTGTCGCTCTTTTTTTGTTTATAGCGTAAAAAATAAAAACCGCAGAGGTGATAAATGTAAGCAATCCCACATTTTTGGTCTTTTTTTCTTTTATATAGTAAGAGTGGTAATAGAGATGAAGCCATGGGGGACTCTATGCCTGCAAAACTCCATCTGCCTCTGAAATACCACATTTGTCTGAAAGAGTCCTTTAAACATTAATGTTTAGTATCTTTGGCACAATAAATTCCTTCATTTTTTTTAGATCTAGAATTACTTTACAGAAATGTACCTTTTTACTTTTGTAAAAACGTCATTAATAAAACATTTTATCTCCTGTTTTGTTTGCCAGGAGTTTTCTCGCTTATCCTTCCCAGCTGGACGACCCAGAAATCTCACCTCTACCCAGCGACCCCCCGCCCACCGACCAAGACATCATGTGGCATGAAGATTCCAAACCGGACACCAGGGGCGGATCCAGAGCCTAGTCTCGGGAGGGGCACTGCCATAAAATTTTGCGGGCAATTTGTCAGGGCAATGGCTGGTGTTGGCGCTTCAATCATCACAGCACCATGGTTGATGTGGTGTCAGGATGATTGAAGCGCATTATTTATATTATTACATTGTAATGTAAAATGAAATCGTTCAACTCACCATAATGCAGAATCATTGGGAGCCCCGAGCGTGTCACTTGCTACCGTCGCCTGCCACCAGATGCAGCGTGTCACTTGCCACTGTTGGCTGCCACAAGATGCGGATTGTCACTTGCCACTGTTGCCTGCCACAAGATGCGGATTGTCACTTGCCACTGTTGCCTGCCACAAGATGCGGATTGTCACTTGCCACTGTTGGCCAGTGGCAGCGTGTCCCAGAGTGAGGGCGGGCAGTGAGAGATAATGTAACTCATTACCTCATGTAACTCATCAGAATATGCATGCAAAAGCATGTTGCATTGCGGCCATCTTGGTACACCCTCATTTGTCAGCAGTAAGACTAGAGTTAGAAGTCGGCAAGCAGACATCTTTATACACCCACCGGAGTCTTGCTTTTCACAGTTATTTTTAACAGTAAACTCAGCTTATTTAGTGAAATATAAGTTGAGTTTACTGTTAAAAATAACTGTGATAAGCAAGACTCTGGTGGGTGTATAAAGATGTCCGCTTGCCGACTTACAAACACTAGGCTTACTGTGGACGAGTGCGGGAGTACCAGGATGGCCGCGACGCAACGTCCCTTCAGTCACATATTCAGAAGGGGAGCGGCGTCAACACCTGCCTGCTCGCTGCCTCGCTCAGCCTCAGTCACATGCCAGCCGCCGGCCCGCCCCGGGGTGGCGGCATGATTACTCGCTCACCCGCTGGCTCACCTGCTCGTATGTTCTCGGGGGGTGTAATTGCCCCGTTGCCCCCCCCTGGATCCGCCCCTGCCGGACACTTTAGTTTGAAGCAGCCAATTCTTCATTCCTCACCTCACATGCCTTGCACTAATTGCCATACCGTAGGACTTGTCGGTGCATCGAGGTATCCTTGACTGCCCAGGTGGCACAGGTCTGCCATAGCGAATTGGGCAACTTCCTACTGAATTTTTTATTGGTGTGGCACAGGCTGTGGGCTTACAAGGACTTGGATTTTATAAGTCAAACATGGAAAGCACTTTGTGGAAGACCCGTGTGCGTGATCAGGACAAAAGCTTAAAACTCTGAAATTCAGTGGATCTGAACCTGATGGCCCAAAAATAAGCTCTGTGGATTTATTGTCAAGAAGAAGCACAAACTTTGATTTGGGATCAGCATAATGAACAACAAATAAAGTTGTTTTGGCCTCATTGCAGTGAATGGGCATGTGGTTTGAAATGGTTTAAGTCAGTATTGGTTATTTTAAATGAAGGATTTTAGCAAGAAAGTTGTGGGGGTGAATTTTTTAAAGCCACCTTATTTATCAACCACCAATTCAATGCTTCCATTTAACAGAAAAAAAGAGAAAAAAAAAGCTAGTATGAGGGGAAACGACCCCAAATTGTAAATAATGGGAATGTAAATACATATTTTTCCTACTTTTTAATGACATTATATGTTTTAATATAATATTTCCATAATCCACAAGGTTGAAAGGCCATCTCTATATAAAATGATCTTTCAGTTATATGTGGTTACTCACATAATAAATCAATAAGCTTCTTATATCTCTGTGACTCCAGTGATGAGTTATCCCGGTCATAGTTCCCTCAGCTGTCCAAGTGATGCAGCTTCACTATATGGCCATACGTTTATGGACCATCACACTTATATTGGGCTTCCTATTATAAACCCTTGGGTATTAACCTCTTCCCACAGGCCATATGTATATATGTGGCCTCTCTTCGGGTGGGCTTTAATGCAGAGAGGCTGCATATATTGTAAACATTTCTGTGATGAGAGCGCTCCCAGCACAGTTTCCAGTAGGTACCAGAAAGCTCCTGATGTCTGCTTGTGATGGGGAGCCAATCACAGCAATCACATGACCTGAATGCCCGCCTCCACCTGCTTGCATTTAGAAGAATTTTGGAGTGTTTCTGCCTATTAGGCCAAAAGAGCCTTTGTATGGTCCACTATTTACTTTGGATAAGGAGATCTGGCTCACAATTGGCATTCCCAATCATCCCAGTGGTATTAAATAGGGTTGAGGTCAGGGCTCTGTGTAGGCCAGAGTTCCTCCACACCAATATGGTCAAACCAGGTCTTTATGAAGCTGACTTTTTATATACATGGACACAGTAATGGTGGAGCAAAAAAGAGCCTCCTCCAGATTCTTACCAGAGGGTTGGAAGTAAACAATTGTATTATATATACTATAGTATGAGAATATCTTATCTTTGTTTATTATTTGCTTTAGAACAATTTTTGGAACAGGAATTCCTCACGTGGTAGGTACGGGTGGAAAGCAGAAAGTGTGAAAAAAGCCGGAGTGTAGACTTGGGGTTTTTTTGGTAAATATTTTTTTTCCTGCTGATGTATACAATACGGTCTGAATTAATATTACATTTTCTTATTTCATCACTTGTGTCTTGTGGATATTCATGTCTAACTTTTTTTCTTTGTTTTTTTTTTAAGGCTTGTCCACATATGCTACAAGGACTGCCGCTGCTCTGAAAAATGATCTATGCTCAGATCACTTTTCATGGTACTTAACAAAATTACCATGCGCCCCAGCAATGCGTTTCAAAAAGTAGTGCATACAGTAGTGTGGTGTAGTACGATTTCAGCCCATTCAAATGCTGAAATCGCAATGCACAGAACTGCATGTGAATCACTGCAGAGCGTTCCTGTGCGATTCACATGCACTCACCCTTAAGCCTCATACACACGATCAGATTTCTGACGGACAAAGCCGTGGAATTTTGTCCGAAGGGCGTTGGCCTTGAACTTGTTCTGCATACAGACGGCAGAACTTTTTCAGCCAACTTTTACGAAACTACGTGGTTTTTCTGCTCTTTAGCGCCACCCTTTATGCAACTTCTGCTAATGTTGTCTGATGGTTAGCATTGGTTCTAGGCATGCGTGTTTGTACTTTGGATTTTAGTCCGACGGACTTGTGTACGCAAGATCGGATAATCCGACAAGACACATTTGTTGTCGGACAATTTGAGAGCATGGCTATCCAACATTTGTTGTCAGGAATTCCGACAACAATTGTCCGATGGAGCATAAAGACGGACGGATTATCTGACAAAACCCTTCCATCACACATTTGTTGTTGGAATATCCGATCGTGTGTACGAGGCTTTAGAATATCACCCCAACACATATATACAGTAGGTGGCATTACAGGGACATTTTTTTTGTCTGTGCCGTACATTTGCAGCACATAAATAGGTGAAATGCTGAATTTAATGCACCGCAACAGACTGGTATTAAGGGGCCTTTAAAGTAATGGCATTTAGTTTGCTAAAGCCCTGTGTGTGATAAAAGCAAATGACCATTTCTTATATAAAACTTTTTACCTTTTTTCATCCTTTGTTGCATCTCAGTGCTGCAGATCTCCTGCAGCTTTTATTTTACAGCTACTTCTTATTTCTCAGGGTGTGTTTCCTGATGATAGTAACTGGACCATGCCTGTGGACCAAACATTTTGAAAAAATATTTTTTTTACTTTCTGCTATAAAACACGATGTGTACCTCTAAACTGGCCATCATGTGTAAAGCCTTTTAACCATTTGATCTCCGAAAGATTTACCCCCTTCATGAGCAGGCATTTTTTGGGATACGGCATTACTGCGTTACTTTAAAGTGATCGTAAACCCTCCTTTCTTTTTTTTTTTTACATAACAAACCTGTCATACTTGCCTCCACTGCAGCTCGTTTTGCACAGAGTGGCCCCGATCCTCGACTTCTGGGGTCCCTCGGCGGCTCCTCTCTGCATGTGATAACCCCCTAGAAGAAGTGCTCTACCGGGGGGGGTTACCTTGCGGGCATGTTCCCACATTCAGTGTCCATAGATATGAATGCTGGACTCGGCCCCGCCCCCCCGGTGCCCACGTCCTTGGATTTTATTGACAGCAGCAGCTATCAATCTATCCAATCGAGTCGGGACCTTGTGCAGAGAGGGACAGTGCGTCCCCACCGAGGGAAGTACGGAGCTCAGACTGGGGGGCCGGTCACTACCAGAAGTTTTTTTACCTTAATGTATAGGATGCATTAAGATGAAAAAACACGAGAGTTTACAACCCCTTTAACTGACAATTGCACGGTGGTGCGACGCCGTACACAAATAAAATTTATGTCCTTTTTTTCCCACATATAGAGCTTTCTTTTGGTGGTATTTGATCACCACTGTTTTTTTTATTTTTTGCATTATAAACAAAAAAAGACCGACAATTTAAAAAAAATATATATTTTTTACTTTCTGCTATAAAACATATAAAAAAAAAATAGAATTTCTTTATAAATGTTGGCCAAAATGTATTCTGCTACATGTCTTTGATAAAAAAAATCCCAATAAGTGTAGATTAATTGGATTGTGTAAAAGTTATAGCGTCTACAAACTAGGGTGTGTATGTATATATTATGTATATATTATATATATATATATATAAAATTATATATTGGAATTTTTATTTACTTTAAATTTTTAGTTTATACTACTAATGGTGGTGATCAACTACTTATAATGGGACTGGGATAGTGTAGCGTTCTGACACTAGGAGGAACTGACTATCTACCACTGACATCACCAGTGCCATTGATACAGCGAACAGTGATAGTCCTATACACCAGTAATGGCGAACCTTGGCACTCCAGATGTTTTGGAACTACATTTCCCATGATGCTCAACTACACTGCAGAGTGCATGAGCATTGTGGGAAATGTAGTTCCAAAACATCTGGGGTGCCAAGGTTTGCCATTACTGCTATACACTGTCACTGTACTAATGACACTGAGTAGGAAAGGGTTAACATCTCTGTCAAGTGCCTAAGTGTAAAGCGTGCTGCCTTTACTAGATCTTAGTTTCTTAGCAGGGATGAAAAACTGACAGGTCGCTCCCTCTGTACAGAGCTCTGTGTTGATTACCAACACAGAGCTCTGGGCTCTGATTGCACACAGCCAATCAGCAGGTCCCAGCTGTGAATCCTTGGCCAGGACTTGCTGACAGGCTCCCTCTGTGTGCAAACCTGGAAGTAGGCAGTGGCTTTGGGTACGCTGCTTTGCCTACAGCGCCGCTCGTCCGCAGTACATTGCAGGTGGGTGCAAGTGGTTATTGAAAGCTGCAAATTATTCATAATGAAATTGGATTTAAATAAAACGTATATCAGATTTTAGTGATTGATTTACATCTACTTTAAAGTGTATTTTCACTTTTGCAATCAAATGTTAAAAAAATTTGTTTCTTATGTGTTCCCACCTAAAAAAAAAAAAAAAAAATGTTTATACAAATATTTCTTACCTTTTCTTACCTCAGGAGAAGGTGTCAGGGCTGACTGCATGTTTTTTATAACAATGTTAGAGTCTCTGGGGTTGATTTACTAAAGGCAAATAGATTGTGCACTTTGCAGTTGCTCCAGAGCTTAGTAAATGAGGTAAAGCGTCACTTTGCAAAGAATACCCAATCACGTGCATAGAAAATAAAAAGGAAAAAAAAACACAATTTTTGCTTGCACATGATTTAATGATGGAAGTCAGCAGAGCTTCTGCTCATTTACTAAGCTCTTGAGCAACTGCAAAGTGCACAGTCTATCTGCCTTTAGTAAATCATCCCATCTGAGTCTGTCATAAGTCTGTCCTCATTAAAGTGCAAGTTCACCTTTACAGAAAATTTGTAAGGTGACCTTACACTGGACCCCCCTCCCCCCTCCAGTCTGCTGTGCCAGATTGCCACGATCTCCCACCGTCGGGCGCTTCACCAATCTGGGGATTTGAAACCCCCGCGACTTAGGCTCCATTCCCACTATGGCGTTCTGTTTTGCGGGCGGAATCGCTGCGATTCTGCCCGTGATTCAGAAACGCCACAAATCACGGGACGCCCTTGTGATCCCTGCTATTTTGAATGACGCCAAATCGCGGTGCGATTGTTGCCTGACGAATCGCGGTAAAATCACAGTAAAAACACGCAAACAAACTCGCAGGACGCCCAACGCCCAAAAAAAGTACAAGAACTTATTTTGGGGGTCAGGTGTCCCACGGTTCTGTTCGTGCTTTGGTGCCATTCAAAATCACAAGAGCGTCCCACGATTTGTGGTGTTTCCAAATCGCAAGCAGAATCGTGGCGATTACGTCCACAAAACAGAACGCCATGTTGGGAATGGAGCCTTAACCACATGCCGACTGGGCCATAGCCAAAAGACGGCTACAGCGCGGTCGGCTTCTCCTGGGAGGGCGTCCATGGACATCACTTGGGGCGCGGACCCGAGAACATCCGTGTCCTCTGGACCCGGCGCATCACGGATCACGGCCGTTTACCATGTGATCGCTCCGTCAAATGAGGGACAGCAGGCCCAGATCCTACACAACAATAGAAATATGTGTATTCTAGAAAGTTTAAAAATCAGAAGATAATGATTCAATCATCCCGGCACCATGGTTGTTATGGTGTCAGGATGATTGAAGTGCATTATTTCTATTATTACATTGTAATATAAAATGAAATCATTCAACTCACCATAATGCAGAATCAGTGGGAGCCCCGTGCGTGTCACTAGCCACGTCGACTGCCACCAGATGCCATCAGGTGTCCACAGCGGAGTCCCTCCTTACATCAGGTGCCCCCAGCGGAGTCCCTCCTTACATGCAGCCTGTGTCACATAAAATGCAGCCTGTGTCACCACCAAATTGCAGCAGCCTGTGTCACCAAATTGCAGCAGCATGTGTCACCACCAAATTACAGCAGCACGTGTCACCACCAAATTGCAGCAGCACGTGTCACCAAATTGCAGCAGCACGTGTCACCAAATTGCAGCAGTATGTGTCACCAAATTGCAGCAGTATGTGTCACCAAATTGCAGCAGCATGTGTCACCAAATTGCAGCAGTGTCACCAAATTGCAGCAGTATGTGTCCCCAAATTGCAGCAGGATGTGTCCCCAAATTGCAGCAGTGTCACCAAATTGCAGCAGCATGTGTCACCAAATTGCAGCAGTGTCACCAAATTGCAGCAGTATGTGTCACCAAATTGCAGCAGGATGTGTCCCCAAATTGCAGCAGGATGTGTCCTCAAATTGCAGCAGTGTCACCAAATTGCAGCAGCATGTGTCACCAAATTGCAGCAGTGTCACCAAATTGCAGCAGTATGTGTCACCAAATTGCAGCAGGATGTGTCCCCAAATTGCAGCAGTGTCACCAAATTGCAGCAGTATGTGTCCCTAAATTGCAGCAGTGTCACCAAATTGCAGCAGTATGTGTCACCAAATTGCAGCAGTGTCGCCAAATTGCAGCAGCATGAGTCACAAAATTGCAGCAGTGTCCCCAAATTGCAGTAGTGTCACCAAATTGTAGCAGTATGTGTCCCCAAATTGCAGCAGTGTCACCAAATTGCAGCAGCATGAGTCACAAAATTGCAGCAGTGTCCCCAAATTGCAGCAGTGTCCCCAAATTGCAGCAATATGTGTCCCCAAATTGCAGCAGTGTCACCAAATTGCAGCAGTGTCACCAAATTGTAGCAGTATGTGTCCCCAAATTGCAGCAGTGTCACCAAATTGCAGCAGTGTGTGTCACCACCAAACCCCCCTCCCCCCGTTACTTACTTTGCTATGTGTTGTCCTCTCCAGCGGCGTCTCCTGTGGAGAGCTCCGTTCTTCTCATACTTCCTATTTCCGAGAGAGAGAGAGAAAGAGAGAGAGAGAGAAACAGGAAGTGACATCATACTCAGATGTCAATCAAACCGCTCGGCGATAGTAATAGATACTAGCGCCGGGCGAAAGCTAATCGGCACTTCACAAAGCGCCGCAAGGGGGGCTGTACGCCCGCAAATGCAGCGCCACGTCTGCAATCTTGTGATTGCATAGATGTGGCGCTTCCCATAAGTGCACTGTGTCCGGCGTCCGAACACAGTGAACTTAAGGACCGTTTTTTGTATATATATATATTTTTTTTAAAGGGCCAGCTTTAAAAAGTTTTTTTTTTTTTTTTTTTACATTTTTTTTTTGTGACTGCCTGGAGGGTGGGCGGCACTCAGCACCCCCTATGGGCGGGTCGCCACTTTTTTAAAGGATACGTTCACATTTCATAACACGTTACACCCATATTTGGGATTAAGGATGAGCTCCAGCGTGTTTGCAAACCACACATGCAGAGCCCGCCAGGAAGTCGGCGCTGCGCTAATCACAGGCAAAGAGACATCGTCCCGATACGCAGCTACAGAGATCAAGAAATGTGAAGTGGAAAATGGGGCCAAACCTGAAACTAATATGTCTGATGTTGCATCTGAAATTAGTGACTACTAATAAACATATAAAAGAAAAATAAAGGGCGCAACAAACATATATAATTTATGTCAAACTAATATTAACCACTTACGGACCGCCCGCCGCAGTTTTACGTCGGCTGTTTGAAGGAGGATATCGTTGTTATGGCAGCAGCTAGCTGCCATAACCCTGATATCCTCCTTTTCAGCAGGCGGTCCGCTACAAGATGAAAGTGGTCTCTGCGGCGGATTACCAGTGCCCTCCGCCGCTTACCGGAGGCGTCGGCAGTGGCGGAGGTGATCGCGTCTTGTCACTTGCTGTGCATGGAGACAAGTGAGGGGAAGATGGCCCCCACCCGTCTCCATGATACTGCAGTTTTTCAGCTATTAAAAGTGTAAGAAAAATGCATTGAAGATCTGTGGAACTCTTCACACTGGTCAGTTGCATTTTTAAGAGTCCTGTTTGCTGAATTTTTGGTGTGTGTTAAAAAAGAAAAACTCCCCTTCCTATTAAAATGAAAACGCATCAAAAACTCCCCCGCAGCTGCATTTTTGGTGGATTTTTTGAGACAGGTGTAGAAGTTTCCCCGATACATGGGACACACATGAGATATCACCGCAATGATTCCATCTCCAGACCTCCTGTGTACCTCTAAACTGGTAACCTGGAAAGGCTTTTAACCACTTGACCTCCGGAAGATTTACCCCCCTTCATGACCATACGGCACTTCGTTACTTTAGCTGACAATTGCGCGGTCGTGCGACGCTGTACACAAATAAAAGTGCTGTGCTGCCTGCTCAGTACCCGCCTATCAGTCTTATCAGAGAACATCAGTGGAGGAGAAAAATTACCTGTGTGCAAAATTTTATGACAAATGTTTTTTTTTTTTTCAAAATGTTCAGTCATTTTTCATCTGTTTAGCAAAAAATAACCCCCCCCCGAGGTGATTAACCATTAGCCCCCCCCCCCCCGTCCGCCGCCGGATGACAACCATAGAGATTTCTGGTAACCAGTCATCTCTATGACCGTCAGAGGCCTGGGTGCGAAGTTATGACGTCACTTCTGGGTTGGGGATGTAAACAAAGCCGCGATCGCGGCTGTCAGCATGAGATTGTGAATTTTTTTTTCGATCTCATGCTTTCCAGCCTGGAGGAGAGATGTGAGGTCTTATTTACCCCACATCTCTCCATAAAGAGGACCTGTCACAATAGATTCCTATTATAAGGGATGTTTACATTCCTTGTAATAGAAATAAAAGTGATAAAAAAAAAATAAAATGTAAAAAAGTGTAAAAAAAAATGTAAAAAAATAAAAATATAAAACGCCCCTGTCCCCGGTAGCTTGCACTCAGAAGTCCCACCCACATATGTAAACGCCGTTCAAACCACACATGTGAGGTATCGCCACGTGCGTTAGAGCGCGAGCAACAATTCTAGCACTAGACCTCCTCTGTAACGCTAAACTGGAAACCTGTAAAAAAAATTTAAAGCATCGCCTATGGAGATTTTTAAGTACCGAAGTTTGGCGCCATTCCATAAGTGTGCGCAATTTTAAAGCGTGACATGTTGGGTATCTATTTACTCGGCGTAACATCATCTTTCACATTACACAAAAAAATTGGGCTAACTTTACTGTTTTGTTATTTTTTAATTCTTGAAACTGTTTTTTTTTTCCTAAAAAAAAAGCATCTTGAAAAATTATTGCGCAAATACCGTGCGAGATACAAAGTTTCAACGACCGCCATTTTATTCCCAAGGGTGTCTGCTAAAAAAACATATATAATGTTTGGGGGTTCTGAGTAGTTTGTGATTTTTACATGTAGGAGAGAAGTGCCAGGATAGGTCCGGTATGGAAATGGTTAAATGCCACCACAAGAAAGTTCTCTGTGTGTGAAGAAAATAATAAAAATGTCATTTGGGTTCAGCATTGTATGACCGCCCAATTGTCATTCAAAGTGTGACCGAAAGCTGAAAATTGGCCTGGGCAGGAAGGGGGTAAAAGTGTCCGCTAGGTAAGTGGTTAAAGTAGATTTTTTTTCCCCCATAATAATTGCGTTTGAAAAACATTGTGTGATATAAAAAAATTGCACCACCCACCATTTTATTCTCTAGAGCCTCTGCTTAAACCGATATGTAATGTTTGGAGATTTCTAAGTCATTTTCTAGCAAAAAAAACCTGTAAGGGGTAATTGTCCATTTATGTCCAGAGGAAGAATAAAAGGAGAGGTACTTACCTGATCCTCCTCCCCGCACCATCCGCACCCCAACACTACAAAGGTGATTGGTGACCAGAGCAGGGTCCATAGTCCTGTATTGGATGTCAGGACACCAAAGGACAGTCCAGTGGGGGATGGTATGGGGGGCACCTCGTGCTGGGGGAGGGGTGGAGGATCAGGTAAGTGAAATGTTTTCTCCTCTCCCCGGGGTAATACTAGTGATTAATCATTACAGAGAGGCTGCAGATGGTTCCGGATGAGCTCCATGTGGGGGAGGGGAACCTAGAAGAAGCGGATTATTCTATAATGAGATCTCACCTATCCCCCCTGAGCAGATAAATCTCCGCTTCCTCTGAGCCCGATCCGTGTAAAATAGAACACAATAAATCCAGAAATCAGCGGCCTGCTTTTACTACCCCCCCAGGTGTAGGATTGGGGTGTAGAGGAGACTCTGATAGTCAGCGATGTTCTATGGTAGAAATCCCCACACTGCCCCCTATAGTACATCACCTTCTCTGATTACCTCTACATAGAGGCACTAGGAAAGGCCTGCTGAATGTGGATGTGTGGTGGTGAGAGGGGGGATGGGCCCCTCAGCACACATCATAATACACATCTTATCATTCCATATAATATCATATAGAGACATAGACCCCTCCCCCTCTGTACCTGGGCGGAGTCATTATGGAGGATCTTCTCACTTTTCCCGGAAACGTCCAAACAAATCCAAACCAATGAGATCGTTCCAAAAAACTGCATGCGCAGTACGATCGCGGCAAAACCGTCCCCCAGTGCGCATGCGTCGGATTCCCGGCCGACGCATGCGCCTTAGGATCGCTCGAAAACCAGCCCCTAGTACGCATGCGTCGGATCCCCTGCCGACGCATGCGCAGTACGATCGCGGCAAAACTGGCCCCCAGTGCGCATGCGTCCGATTCCCGGCTGACGCATGCGCAGTACGATCGCGGCAAAACCGGCCCACAGTGCGCATGCGTCCGATTCCCGGCCGACGCATGCGCAGTACGATCGCGGCAAAACCGGCCCCCAGTGCGCATGCGTCGGATTCCCGGATGACGCATGCGCAGTACGATCGCGGCAAAACCGGCCCACAGTGCGCATGCGTCCGATTCCCGGCCGACGCATGCGTAGTACGATCGCGGCAAAACCTGCCCCCAGTGCGCATGCGTCGGATTCCCGGCCGACGCATGCGTAGTACGATCGCGGCAAAACCGGCTCCCAGTGCGCATGCGTCGGATTCCCGGCCGACGCATTCGCAGTACGATCGCAGCAAAACCGGCCTCCAGTGCGCATGCGTCGGATTCCCGGATAACGCATGCGCAGTACGATCGCGGCAAAACCTGCCCCCCAGTGCGCATGCGTCGGATTCACGGCCGACGCATGCGCAGTACGATCGCGGCAAAATTGGCCCCCAGTGCGCATGCGTCGGAATCCCGGCCGACGCATGCGCAGTACGATCGCGGCAAAACCGGGCCCCAGTGCGCATGCGTCGAATTCCCGGCCGACGCATGCGCTTTAGGATCGCTCGAAAAACCAGCCCCTAGTACGCATGCGTCGGATCCCCTGCCGACGCATGCGCATTAGAGTCCCGCGAATGGCGCATGGTGCAATCCTTCTGTCATCTTTATAATTCGCTGTATGTTCTGTAGTTTATCTCTCGGTAAACACAGTGCGGACTCTGCGGCAATCACATTACTCAGCGCCTTCATGTTTCAACCTGAGGGAGAGCAGGAGAAGATCGGATGATAACTGCTAAAAAATCGGAGATTCCGCCCCCCCTATATTGCTATGTTGGTATCTTCCTTCTCTTCAGCGGTCACACAGTTCACTGCGCCCTCTTGTGGTGGCTCTGATCCTCACACCCCCTGTGTACATTCACATCTATGTGATGGCTGTGTGTGTATTCCTAGGTAGTGACAGGACACACAGGAAAGGTGATCACAGGGTGGGGGAGGGGCTCACATTCATCATTATACTAATAAGAAGAGGGATGTGGGGTGTAGATACTACAGCAGGGACTTTTGGTGAGCGGTGAGAAGATCTCTCTTATTTTATATGACAAAGCGAGTTTGTATCAGTTTTTACTATTTAACACTTTCACACTGCAGCGGCGCTTTGCCGGCGGGTTTGCAGCTCTGCCCCATTGTTTTCAACGGGAAGGGGCGCTTTAGGAGCGGTGAATACATCACTCCTATAGCGCTGCAAAGATGCGGCTTGCAGGACTTTTTTGACCGTCCTGCAATCGCTCCGCTCCAGTGTGAGAGTCCTCGGGACTTTCACATTGGAGTGAATTGAGCGGCTCTTTCAGGGCGCTATTTTTAGCACTATAACGCCTGCAAAGCGCCTCAGTATGAAAGTACCCCAAGGCCCCTTTCACACTGGGGCGGTGGGGACATCGGCGGTAAAACACCGCTATTTTTAGCAGTGCTTTGTCGCCAATTTCGCGCCGCTATTCGGCTGCTAGCGGGGTGCTTTTACCCCCCACTATAGCGGCCGAGAAAGGGTAAAAACCACCGTAAAGCGCTGCTGCAGCAGCGGTATATCCGCGCTGCCCCATTGATTTCAATGGCCAGGAGCGGTGTATACACCTCTCCTTCACCGCTCCAAAGATGCTGCTAGCAGGACTTTTTTAGCGTCCTGCCAACGCACCCCTCCAGTGTGAAAGCCCTCGGGGCCTTCACATTGGAGACACAGCAGCGGCTCTTTCAGGGAGCTTTACAGGCACTATTTTTAGCACTGTAGCGCCTGCAAAGCGCCAGTGTGAAAGGGGTCTTATAAAGGTTTTATGAACTTGTCACACAATGCTTCTGTGTTTTTCTCTTTCTTTCTGATGTGGACAGGCACCATATCATATCACCTGAGAGCAAAAAGATGAATGGACTACAGGAGCGCTCATCATCACCCTCGCAGCTGTTTGTGAACTACAAGCCATCAACTGCAATGGCTGACAGTACTTGTAGTCTATTTATTCACAGAAAACTGAATGAATGACCCCCCCGTGTGGGTGGAACCCCACATGGCTGAGATGTTTTAAAAATTGTGACAGCGAGTGTGGGGAGAATAGTCAGCTGTCACAGAGCGGGAAGTGTTGGCAGCGGGAGGTGGGTACATAAGAACATGTTACACCCTCAATATGTATCATGCACCTAAAGGTGACCTTATCCTTTAATATATAGAAAACCACTATATGTTTATGTTTTGCACTATGAAAATGGGTATGAGAAAAGGACCTCACCACCTCCAAGGTCAGGATCTCTTATTGTGGGGGGGGCATTGCAGTTGGCCTATACAGCAGGCCCCCACATGTCATTTTATTGGATGTCTTATTTATTATCCACTCACCAGCTGCAATACGTAAATATACGTTGCGGCTTTGAAGTGGTTTACCAAGGTTATGGTTGGTATATAGCAGCTATAACCCTGGTATTTTTTTTTCAGTTGGCGATTGTTTCCATAAAAGTGATGCTGGATCGCTTTTAGATGCAGTATGGGGGGGGGCGCCCTCATCGGAGCGATCTCTCAGCACCAACACAGAGGCCCATCCGCATGAGTACCACCCGTGGAGGGGGGGATGTTGGGGTGGTTTGTTTGACGCCCCCCTGGCTAAGGTACCAGCCACCACCAGTATAGACCCCAGATCCCTCCATAAAGAGGACCTGTCATCCCTTTTTTCTATTACTAGGGATGTTACTAGTGCAGGGTTGAGGAGTGCGCTATATACAAAGTATGGAGGGTTCAGCTTCCGTTCACTTCTCACTTTCACTCCTCCTCGGCTCCACTCCCATCCCCCAACCCTGCACACATCTCTCTCCACAGTCCCCCCCCCCCCCCAAATCTTCATCATATCTCATCTACCCAGCTCTAGTATCTCCCAGCAGTGTAGGTGGCCTCTCTTTGTCACTTGCAGGTCACAGGATCTGTGCACCCGGGGGATCACAGTGCAGCTTACCACGTGATGCCCCACCCCCACATTGCACCCACATCCCCCTTGCCATGACTGCAGGGCAGGCAGAGATCTGTGAGAGCTGCTGAGAGGAAAGTTGTCCTTGTAATCACAGAACTTAGCCGGCTTCTGTGTGTACAAGTGACAGCGGTAAGCTGGGAGGGGAAGGCAAGAGCCGGAGGTGGTGCATGTTCTGGGTAATAAAAAAAAAAAAAAAACCCTGCGTGCAAGGGCCACATGAAATGGCGGGGGGGGGGCTGGATTCGGCCCGTGGGCCTTGTGTTTGACACATGTGGCTTCAAGTGACCCTAAGGCTACTTGCACACTGAGGCGCTTTGCAGGGGCTATAGCGCTAAATATAGCGCCTGCAAAGCGCCCTGAAAGAGCCTCTCCTCTCACTCTGGTGTGAAAACCCCGAGGACGGATGGTAAAAAAAAAAGTCCTGCTAGCCGCATCTTTGAGGTACTGTAGGAGCAGTGTATACACCCTTCCTAAAGCACCCCTGCCCATTGAAATCCATGGGCAGCGCCGCCAAACCACCGGCAAAGCACCGCTGTGGGCGGGTTTAACCCTTTATCGGCCGCTAGCAGGGGTTAAAAGCACCCTGCTAGCAGCCAAATAGCACCGCAAAAATGACGGTAGAGCGCCACTAAAAATACCGGCGCTTTACCGACGCCTCAGTGTGAAAGTAGCCTTAGATCCATGACTCAAAAAAGCCAATCACAATCAAGCTTTTTTTTTTTTTTTACATTCAAGATGTTTCCAGAACAGGGAGGATTATAACTTTTGCTGGTTTCTTTGGGTATTTGTGTCTCCAGTTGTTAGGTGAACAATCCTGACGTTCTCTGCACTCCCAGGACAAGAAAGGATCTTTCTAATAATCACACATATAGCAATTTATTACTAAGAAGATCATCAATTAAATGTCATGTCATCAATTTAAAAAAAAAAAAAAAAAGGTGCTCAACAAGACAGGAAATGGACAGGGAAAGAGCAGTAAAAGTATGACATCCAACCCGTCCTCACTGGATCCCAATCCCAAGTCTCTGAAGTACAGAACTCCTCCTATTTGCACCCTTTTGGTCTGATAATTATGACATTGTTTGTTCTATTGGTTCAATTAGTGCGCAAAGAAAAAAAACCAAAAACTTCTGATTCTGCTAGAAATCTAGTGAGCAGAACTTCCTGCACACTGTGCCTGTACTGCACTCGGATTAGTTAGAATTGTTCTGTATTATCTCTGAGAAATACAAAACAACTCCGAACTAGGAGACAGGGAGGTGTTCTGTAGTCCTGTCCTAGGGTGAAAAGGCTGCTCCTCTATACAGCATGATGAGTGAGCACCCTAGAACAAGAAGTGTGTTACTGGCAAGATCAGCAGATTTGGGGGAGGGACTAATGCAGACACCACCTTGAACCAGTAATGTATTCCATTCTTGTTCCTGAGTTTAGATACATATTACAGCTCTTCTTTCAAAGACTCGTGTCATGGCACGGACATTTACATAACTTGTATGGCAGTAGGTGCCGATACAACCACATGTGCCTAATTCAGACAAGCATTGTGAGTGTTGCTGTAACACTGCTGACATTTGCAACAAAATCATGTAGGTCTTACTACCACCGCTTCCCGCACATGGTCTAGTGTGGGGCTCGACCAATCCCAGGCACTGGGGTGAAATTGCAACTAGAAATTGTCAGGCCATTAACTGTTCCACTCTCACTCCTGAGCTGCCAGCTCCGCTACAGCATCCTTTGTTTGGCTGGCGAGAGCAGGTGGGGAGTCGGGGGGTCACATGACTGGTGGTAAAGTGCAGTTCAACGCCACTGACCAACTAAGCTCCAATCCTGACTCAGAGATGCAACATGCAGCTCTTCAGTCAGTTTGATGTTGCATCTCTGAGTCAGGATCGGAGCTTAGTTGGTCAGTGGGGGTGACGAGGAAGGGGGGAGCTTTCGTGGACTGGCCCGTCCATTGCTGCTGATGTTTTTGGGCCGTCTCTTTGCTGAATATATGGGGCAGCCCAATTCCTATTGGCCCAAGCCTCGGCCATGCAGTTCCAGGCAGCTGGTTCCTAGAATCAAAGCAAATTTGTCAAGCCCTGGTCTAGTGCCCAATCACTCATACCTTTCCCCATTCAGTTGCCAGCTAGGGGATGACACAAAAGAGGCAGACATATTGACTGATGTCATTATAGGGGTGGGTGGAAGTTCAATCATGCTGAGCAGCACTGATTTAATTAAATTAACCACTTCAGCCCCGGAAGGTTTTACCCCCTTCCTGACCAGAGCACTTTTTACAATTTGGCACGGCGTCGCTTTAACTGCTAATTGCGCGGTCATGCAATGCTGTACCCAAACGAAATTTGCGTCCTTTTCTTCCCACAAATAGAGCTTTCTTTTGATGGTATTTGATCACCTCTGCCATTTTTATTTTTTGCGCTATACACGGAAAAAGACCGAAAATTTTGAAAAAAAATGATATTTTCTACTTTTTGTTCTAAAAAAAATCCAATAAACTCAATTTTAGTCATACATTTAGGCCAAAATGTATTTGGCCACATGTCTTTGGTAGAAAAAATGTCAATAAGTGTATATTTATTGGTTTGCGCAAAAGTTATAGCGCCTACAAACTAGGGTACATTTTCTGGAATTTACACAGCCTTTAATTTATGACTGCCTATGTCATTTCTTGAGGTGCTAAAATGGCAGGGCAGTACAAAACCCCCACAAATGACCCCATTTTGGAAAGTAGACACCCCAAGGAATTTGCTGAGAGGCATGTTGAGCCCATTGAATATCCATTTTTTTTGTCCCAAGTGATTGAATAATGACAAAAAAAAAAAAAATTACAAAAAGTTGTCACTAAATGATATATTGCTCACACAGGCCATGGGCATATGTGGAATTGCACCCCAAAATACATTTAGCTGCTTCTCCTGAGTATGGAGATACCACATGTGTGGGACTTTTTGGGAGCTTAGCCGCGTACGGGGCCCCGAAAACCAATCACTGCCTTCAGGATTTCTAAGGGCGTACATTTTTGATTTTACTCCTCACTACCTATCACAGTTTTGAAGGCCATAAAATGCCCAGATGGCATAAAACCCCCCCAAATGAGCCCATTTTGGAAAGTAGACACCCCAAGCTATTTGCTTTGAGGCATGTTGAGTCCATGGAATGTTTTATATTTTGACACAAGTTGCGGGAAAGTGACACATTTTTTTTTTTTTTTTTTTTGCACAAAGTTGTCACTAAATGATATATTGCTCACACAGGCCATGGGCATATGTGGAATTGCACCCCAAAATACATTCAGCTGCTTCTCCTGAGTATGGGGATACCACATGTGTGGGACTTTTTTGGGAGCCTAGCCGCGTACGGGGCCCCGAAAAAACCAATAACTGCCTTCAGGATTTCTAAGGGCGTACATTTTTGATTTTACTCCTCACTACCTATCACAGTTTCGGAGGCCATGGAATGCCCAGGTGGCACAACCCCCCCCCCAAATGACCCCATTTTGGAAAGTAGACACCCCAAGCTATTTGCTGAGAGGCATGGTGAGTATTTTGCAGCTCTCATTTGTTTTTAAAAAATAAAGAAAGACGAGAAAAAAAAAAATTTTTTTTTCTTTTTTCAATTTTCAAAACTTTGTGACAAAAAGTGAGGTCTGCAAAATACTCACTATACCTCTCATCAAATAGCTTGGGGTGTCTACTTTCCAAAATGGGGTCATTTGGGGGGGGGTTTTTGCCACCTGGGCATTCCATGGCCTCCGAAACTGTGATAGGCAGTGAAGAGTGAAATCAAAAATTTACGGCCTTAGAAAGCCTGAAGGCGGTGCTTGGATTTCGGGGTCCCGTACGCGGCTAGGCTCCCAAAAAGTCTCACACATGTGGTATCCCCGTACTCAGGAGAAGCAACAGAATGTATTTTGGGGTGTAATTTCACATATTCCCATGGCATGTTTGAGCAATATATCATTTAGTGACAACTTTCCGCAAAAAAAAATAAAAAAAATAAAAAATTGTCTCTTTCCCGCAACTTGTGTCACAATATAAAATATTCCATGGACTCGACATGACTCTCAGCAAATAGCTTGGGGTGTCTACTTTCCAAAATGGGGTCATTTGGGGGGGTTTTGAACTGTCCTGGCATTTTATGCACAACATTTAGAAGCTTATGTCACACATCACCCACTCTTCTAACCACTTGAAGACAAAGCCCTTTCTGACACTTTTTGATTACATAAAAAAATAATTTTTTTTTTGCAAGAAAATTACTTTGAACCCCCAAACATTATATATTTTTTTAAAGCAAATGCCCTACAGATTAAAATGGTGGGTGTTTCATTTTTTTTTTTTTCACACAGTATTTGCGCAGCGATTTTTCAAACGCATTTTTTGGGGAAAAAACACACTTTTTTAAATTTTAATGCACTAAAACACACTATATTGCCCAAATTTGCTGTTTACATTTGACACCAGACCGACGCTTGCGTTCGCCTTAGCGCGAGAGCAGCGGGGACAGGGGTGCTTTTTTTTTTTTTTTTTTTTCTTTATTATTATTATTTTTTATCTTATTTTTAAACTGTTCCTTTCATTTTTTTTTTTTTTTAAATCATTTTTATTGTTATCTCAGGGAATGTAAATATCCCCTATCATAGCAATAGGTAGTGACAGGTACTCTTTTTTGCAAAAATTGGGGTCTATTAGACCCTAGATTTCTCCTCTGCCCTCAAAGGATCTGACCACACCAAGATCGGTGTGATAAAATGCTTTCCCAATTTCCCAATGGCGCTGTTTACATCCGGCGAAATCTAAGTCATAAAATGCTCGTAGCTTCCGGTTTCTTAGGCCATAGAGATGTTTGGAGCCACTCTGGTCTCTGATCAGCTCTATGGTCAGCTGGCTGAATCACCGGCTGCATTCTCAGGTTCCCTGTTGAGACAGGAGAGCCAGAGAAAAACACGGAAGACGTTGGGGGGGGGCATTCCCTCCCACTGCTTGTAAAAGCAGTCTAGAGGCTAATTAGCTGCTAGGATTGCTTTTACATGAAAGCCGATCGCTGGCTGAAAAGAATGATACCAAGATGATACCTAAACCTGCAGGCATCATTCTGGTATAACCACTCAAAGTCGTGAATGGCGTACCTGAAGACAAAAAAAATGGTTAACAATAAAGCACAGTAAACGGTAAGGTATAAAAAATTGCATATCTGAAAAGCAAACATGGTAAAACATAATAACAATAAAACATTGCAGAATAGAATACAGTAAAAAAGAGCAGAACAATAGAGAGAGAATAGAGAGAGAGAACAATAAAACGACAACTATTTTTTTTATTTTATATTTTTGTATGTGTTTTTTTTTTTTTACACTTTTTTTTGTAACTAACTTTTATAACTGTAACCGGTTCCAGGTTCGGGTCTCTCAAAATGCGATGTCATCTAATACTCAAGTAGTGAATGGTAGCGTTCAAAACATTCACCAATGCAAAGACCAGGATTGTCAGGACAGGAGGGACAATAATAGCGGGTGTCACGCCTATATCCGCGCGTTCTACAGACACGACATCTTTTTTGGGGGGGTTCGTTGGGTAGGGGTACTCGGGAGGACATAAAGAAAATGCCTCTCATGCAGCCGACTGCATTTGGTTGGGGATGTGAATGGGGGAAGTACGGGTGCTGCAGAAGCGGTGGGTTCCCAATTAGGATTGGCGAATGCAGCAGGAAGGGCACTATGGGCACGACGGGCCTGTGCTTGCCACCTCACCAGCTTGAACTGCACTTATGGGACTCGCCACGTCACCAAGTGTTACTGCAGTGCTGGTTTGACTACGACCGGGGTGTACTAGGCCGCTGGTGCTTGCCAGTTCACCAAAACGCTACCAAGAAAACTGTTAGCGATCACAGGGATCAGGCCTGACTCTGCGAACGCTGCAGTTATGCGTTTAGTGTTTTGTAAGTGTCAGTGATCGATCGATACTGCACTTGGGTGGGCTGGGCCGGGCGGAGGGGCAAAACGCAGGTGCTAGCAGGTATCTGGGCTGATCCCGCTAACACTGCGTTTTTGGGAACCCTAAACTGCTGGGGACGCCAGTATAGATCTGATCGGATCAGATATTGATCCGTTCAGATACTATACCACTAAGGGAGGTGTACGCTGCGTGCGTGGGTGTTAGCGGTACTGGCGCTAACCTGATGCTGCCTGGGGCTGGTGCTTGCCAGTTCACCAAAACGCTACCAAGAAAAATGTTAGCGATCGCAGGGATCAGGCCTGACTCTGTGAACGCTGCAGTTATGCGTTTAGTGTTTTGTAAGTGACAGTGATCGATCGATACTGCACTTGGGTGGGCTGGGCCGGGCAGAGGGGCAAAACGCAGGTGCTAGCAGGTATCTGGGCTGATCCCGCTAACACTGTGTTTTTGGGAACCCTAAACTGCTGGGGACACTAGTATAGATCTGATCGGATCAGATATTGATCCGTACAGATACTATACCACTAAGGGAGGCGTATGCTGCGTGCGTGGGTGTTAGCGGTACTGGCGCTAATCTGACGCTGCCTGGGGCGACGCATATCACCGCCGGGCGATCAGGGGGCTAAACCTTTATTCGGTAAAAAAACGGCGGGTGCCCTGACACTATAAAAAATAAACGAACTAACCAGGGTCACCCGTAACGGTTATACGGTGATCAGTGGTGAAAGGGTTAACTAGGGGGCAATCAAGGGGTTAAAACATTTATTAGGTAGTATATGGGGGTCCCTGTCGCTATAAAACGCTGACGGCGAACCTAAATATTTACCTCCCTAACTAGCGTCACCAGTGACACTAATACAGCGATCAGAAAAATGATCGCTTAGTGACACTGGTGACAGGGCGTGATCAAGGGGTTAAAACTTTATTAGGGGGGGTTGGGGGGTATCCTAGACCTAAAGGGGGGGTAATACTCACTGCCCTAACACTGTAACTGTCACAAACTGACACCATGCAGTAATCAGAAAAAAAAAAAAAAAATACTGCTTGCTGTCAGTTTGTGACGGGGGGGGGGGTGATTGGGGGGGGGGGAATCGGGGGTGTAAAGTATGCCTGGCATGTTCTACTGTGTGTGTGTGTGTTGTGCACTCACATGTCTTCTCTCCTCGGCGCTGGGACGGAAACTGCCAAGCCGAGGAGAGATGACATCACATCCTCTGCCTGTGTGAAACTACACACAGGCAGGGGAGGATTCCGATTGGCTGGGAGCGATCGCGAGGGGGGGCCACGATCGGATGGTCTCCCCCTCGCCTCCCGACGCTCCCAGTCAAATTCCGACCGCCGCTGGCACCGGGGGGGGGGGGGGTCCGATTGGACCCCCCGCCCGCGGGAGGCAGATCACGTACGGGTACGTGATTCTGCCTGCCCGTGCCATTCTGCCGCCGTATATGTGCGTTAGGCGGTCGGCAAGTGGCTAGAGAGTGCAAAATCTGGTGCAGCTCTGCCTAGAAACCAATCAGCTTCTAGTTTTTATCAGCAAAGTTTAAAGTGTTTGTAACCTTTATAAATCAATTCACTGTCAGTCCCTCTCCTTTATCAGGTGATAATGCACAGTGTAAGTGCAATAGATGCCTCTAAAAACATTTTTTATTTTAAAGAGATCTTCAGGCCGGTCACGTGACTCCCTGCTACTCCGATCCCCGGGCTACAGCGGGAGGGGCCAAGCTCTCACTGTGATGTTAGCCAGGAGGTCACATGACCAGCATGCTGGCTGCTCTGCCCCTCCCGCTGTAGCAGAATGACTGGGAGTCACATGACCAGCTTGAAGATATCTGAAAAAAATTTATTTAGAGGCTTCGTTTTCAATAAATACTTGCACTGTAAGTTGTCGCTGCATAAAGGAGCTGACAAGGACGAAGAGGAGAGAGAGCTGCGGATGACGGAGGTATGTAGTAAACTGACCACAATGTCAGGGCTCAGCAGCCATTATAAACCAAGAACAGTTTCCAGGGGAGGGCAGTGCCAGGCAGGTTTTGTACAGTTTAGTGATGGGAAGGTTAGAGAGCACAAGCACTGTGCTGCTTAACCTGCTATAAGGGAACAGGATCCATTCTTTGGGTTACAAACTCTATAATTGAACAAGCTAAAAAGGTAGAAGCTGATTGGCTACCATGCACAGCTGCACCAGATTCTGCTCTCTCAAATTTTAGCAAATCAACCCTCATAGTATGGACTATCCCACCACCTCCTATGTCAGATTTAGATAGATCTAAATAGACAGATTTAGCTGGTACAAACAGGTACATGAATGTCACACACAATTTCAGTGCAGAGTGTCTACAAAACTCTTTATGAATTCCTCCCATACTTCTCAATCAACTGCATCAAAGAAAAAAGCTGTCAAGGGCCAAGTTGTACTCAGCCATAGTGATGTGGATAAACCTTTACAGTAAAATAATACAAGACTCAAAGAAACAAATAGTGGATTTTATTGTGGTAGGAAGGAACAATGTGTGTATTCCTTCATTGTCAGGACAGTTAGAGAGAGAAGACATTTTATACAGAAGTACTTGAGTTACTCTAATAAATATTGTCCATCTTTTAAAACATCTCTCACTATAAGGAGGACAGATTGGATGGAGTGTTGGAAGAGGCGATGCTGCCACTGGACAAAGCCCCCAATACAGGAACACCCTCCAGGATTTAACCGGTTTGTCCTTTACCCGGCATAGAATGAAATGCTTTCTTCCTATAAAACATTTTTCCAGGGACGTAAAATAGAACATAGATGTCAGGACTCCTAGGTTTTAGAATGACATGTAAATGACCTTTAAATGACTTTTTATATACAGTATATACACATTTAGATAAGATTTAGAGTCTTTTTCACTGCAAATATGATATCCTTTACTTGGGGTGTGCAGTTTTCTTCCAAGGTCTTGGCATAAGGCATGGGAAGATCAGCTCCAGTTACACGGAACACAGGAGAATCCAGGTAATTGAATGCAGGACCTAGAAAAGATTAATAAATAAATATGGTATCGTAAGACAAGACAATTGACACTGATATAAAATGTAAATTCCATGGAAGGAAGGAAAAAAAAAAAGGGGGCGGGCTTCACAGTGACTGATCACTTTGATAGCCAATCAGAGGCCATCACAGCAATCAGGTGACCTGGAACCAGCCGCTCCGAGTCCTGATCGTTAGAACGGGGCTCTCGATGAGATCCCGGTCTCTGTGCTGGGAGCGGGCCATGGGAGATACAAATATGCCGCATATTTGTGTACAGTGGGCAGGAAGGGGTTAAGCAAACACTTCACACTGCTACTGGAAAAGGCCATAACCTCTTGGCTTTATCAGCAGTGGAGCTGTGAAAGGTGGTGCTTGATCTGTATTTTATGAGTCAGTGGCATTAAATAAATATCTAGCTTAAATAATATCTAGCTATTACAGCAGATAGACAAAAATTGATTGCCAGGATGGTAATTTTCCCCTGTGGGCACCTGCGTGGCTTGGCCCTTTCTTCATCATCATGACACTGTTATAGAGATGATGAAGGCTGGAGGTTCATATAAGGGGAAAAAAAAAAAAAAAAAGAGAGAAGATCGTTCTGAATGTAGGCAAAGAGACTCCATCCTGCAGATACTAAATCTTGTGTGACACTTTGAATGACAAGTTATTGTTTGGTTTTATTTCTGTAATAAGGGACAGCTCAGAAATGTTACCATGCAATGAAATAATTACTTCCTGGGTGAAGTGAATAGACAATGCAGGTTTGTAGGCTCCCAAGACACAATCAAATATATAAGTTAGCAAGTGGCAAATGCATCAAGGGTTCTGTGTATATCTGTGTGCACTCACACATCTCATCATAGATCTATCAATCCATTTATCTTCCACACATGTTTGAGTGTTTGAAGTGCACGCAGCTTTAGTAGTAGAGGTCGACCGATATGGGTTTTTCCCTGGCCGATATTTAGAATTCAGGGCGGCCGATATATGATGCCCATTTTTGTAGCCGATTTTTCCTTTTTTTTGGCAGGCGACACTGGTTGCCACTGATAGGCGACACTGGTTGCCACTGATAGGCGACACTGGTTGCCACTGATAGGCGACACTGGTTGCCACTAAAATGGGGGCGACACTGGTAGGTTTCACACTGAGCCGATTTGTCAGTTACACTATATGTAACTGAATGCAGAGAGAGACCAGCTGTCAGAATTCAGCGGTGATGTCGGGGTGGGCGGGACCCTGCAGCTAATACCAGACAATGATTGGGCTGCTTAAGAAAGGGGCAGGGCCACATACACGTAGCGGACTGCCCAGATCCCATTGGCTGGTGTTTGACAGTTGCTGGGTCCCACCCACCCCCGACATCACCGCTGAATTCTGATAGCTCCTCTCTCTCTCTGCATTCAGTTGCAAATGTCAGTTTCACACACTGAGCAGCAAAACTGCCAGTGGAGTGTGGGGAAGGGAGGAGTGCAGTCAGTAATCGGCCAAATTTGCACCAAAAAAAAAAAAAAGGCAAACCTCTATTTAGTGGGTCAGTAGAATAGCATGTATGAAATGGAGAACGCAAAAACAATTCCAATAAATCTATAAATTAATAAAAGTATTAGTGCCAAGCTTTACTCCAGCTGGTATAGATAGCGGCACCATGATGTGTATTAGGAGACCTTTTCAGAAACATGTAAATACACATCTTTATTGTAGTCTTACCTTCCATAATCCTGGCACAGATTTCAGCTCCTACACCAAACTGAGGCCACCCTCCCTCGATTGTGACCAGATGGTTGGTCTTCACAATGCTGGCCTCTATAGTTTCAATGTCCATTGGTCGGATTGTGCGTAAGTTGATGACCTACAAAAAAGGACAAGGATTTAAGGCCTCATGCACACAGGACATTTATTTTTATTTACCTCTCCTAGAAGCCAGCAGCGTTTTTTGCAGAAAAAAATGCCTGACGTTTGTGAAAGTGTCCAAGCTTTTACAGGCATCAAGCTCTTGGAACATTAATTCATTTCATTGGCCAGAATAATTAAATTTATTCAGGCCAGTGAGATGAATTAATGCTCAAGCACTAGCTTTTAGGCGCGTTTAGCAGAAGCAAGTGTTTTTTCTGCCCAAACGCTGCTGCTCCTGGACACACCAGTAATGGGTTTATTTCCCCCTCTATAAGCCTCTAAAAGCTCCTGCCACTAAATGCTGCTAAAAGCCTATGTGTGCTTGGAGACACAGACCAACATGGAGGGGTGTTTAGATGCAGGAAAACAAAAACAACAAAAAAAACACACCCACACCAGAAGCAGCTGTTCCTAGATTGGAAGCTCTAATGAGCAGGGCCCTCTGATTCTTCCTGTATTGAATTGTACTGTCTGCCCTCATGTTGTAAAGCGCTGTGCAAACTGTTGGTGCTATATAAATCCTGTATTATAATAACATCCAGTGTTCATGAGGCCTTAAAGTTATAGTAACAAGTGCTACAACTGTATGTTACAGAAAATATTTTAGCTTTACCACAAAAGCACATGATGTACAGTACTGTGCAAAAGTTTTTGACAAAATCAATGATAGTATATACTAGGGAGTCCCATGTGTGAGCCACTAATGTTCACAAACTACATAATAATGATAACTAATGTAATGCAAATTTTTCAGACATAAAGTGTTTATAGTTTAACAATTAACAAAATTGAAAGTAAATGAACAGAAGAGAAATCCAAATTTGGTGTGACTACTCTTTGGCTTTAAGCAGTATCAATTCTTCTTGGTACACACAGTGCGCAGTTTTTGAAGGAATTGGGCGGGTAGGTTGTTGGAGAACACAGGCTGCCGCAATTCCTTCAGTCTTATCACAGTCTAAGCAACCTGATATCAAAAGTTTATTACTTTTTACAAATTTTTCTAGTAACATTTTTTATTTTATTTTTTTCTTCAATTACAATACTGTTCTATGACCGATTGACTATACATTTACAATGTATCACTTACTGTATATTTGATATGCAATATTCTATTGTATCACCATATTTTTCTAAATAAAAAAAGTTTGTATACAAAAATCCTTCAGTCTTTTCATGTTAACCCATGACAGACTTGATGTTGAGATCAGGGCTCTGTGGGGGCAAACTATCTCCTTGTTCTTCTTTACACTGAAGACAGTTATGTTTTCTATATTTCCATTTTCACTTTTATGTCGTTCTTATGTTTCCATGCATAGGACGTGGAATCAAGGCTTTGCATGAAAACATAGGAACTGGGTGCAGAAAAATGGCAGCAGGTGCTCTGCACTCATGAGTCAAAATGTGAAATATTTGGCTGTAGCGGGAGGCAGTTTGTTCGGAAGGACTGGAGAGCGGTACAATAATGAGTGTCTGCAGGGAAGAGGGAAGCATGGTGGAGGTTCCTGCAGGTTTGGGGCTGCATTTCTGCAAAAGGAGTTGGAGATTTGGTCAGGATCAATGGTGAGAAATACAGTCAGATACTTATCCATCATGCTATACCATTAGGGAGGTGTGTGAATGGCCCCAAATTTATTCTGCAGCAGGATAACGACCCCAAACATACAGCCAATGTCATTAGGAACTGTCTTCACCATAAAGAAGAACAAGGAGTTTGTCTGGGATTACATGAAAAGACAGAAGGATCTGAGGCAGCCTACATCTACAGAAGATCTGTGGTTAGTTGCCCATGTTGTTTGCAGCAACCTACCTGCCAAGTACTTTCAAAAAAAAAAAAAAAAAAAAAAAAAAGTTTGCATGCGTACCTAGAAGAATTGATGCCGTTTTAAAGACAAAAGGGGGTCACACCAAATACTGAATTTAAATTTCTCTTCCATTCATTTACTTTCAGTTTTGTCAATTGATAAGAAACGATAAACACTTCTATTTCTGAAAGTAGTCTTAAAGTGTTACTAAACCCACAGCAGTAAAATCAGTCTGTATAACAAACATGGTTTGCTGCATATACAAACTGTGGAAGGGGTTAATCTTTGGCCATCTGTAAAAAGGCTGTTTGATCCTGTCTTCTCTGATCATCCCTTTTTCCACAGTCCCCAAGCCATCTCTGGATAGTACAGAGGATAGGGGACAAGCTGCACATGCTCGGTTTGGTGTGTATTGCCAGAGAGTTTGATTTTCTTGGGGAGAGTGCATGTGATCAGCACAGGGCCAATCAGCACTGTCAAGACAGAGGGTCAGGGGTCATGCAGCCTCTTAGGACAGTCATGGGAGAATGAAAACTCCTCCTACAAGACTGCTCAAACTGCTAATGGGAAAAAAGGTATTTAGCGGTTTCTATTTACTAAAATAATCACAATTCCATGTTCTGTGTACTGTGGGAGACCAGATATAGTGAATGCAGAGTCCTGGGTTTAGTAAACCCTTCACAGCATGTTTTTCACGCCTGCCTAAACTTTTGCACAGTACTGTATATCTTTTTAGACCTGAATCTTTTTGTTATAATAAACGCTTATAAAAATGCTCATTTATGCAGATATTGGTACGTTCTTACCTCACAATCAATCCCTTCCTTTGCCAGCACATTGGCAGCCTCTATACAGTGACCCACAGGACGAGAGTGAGCGACCACAGTGATCTGACTGCCTGTAGATACAGCAAAGACATGTGATACATACAATGTATACAGTTCTTATTTTGTTAGCACTGCTCATGCCTAGACTTCCAAGCCACCAGCAACCTCCCCCCTTCACAATGATCCAAATGAAACTTGCAGTTGCGGTCTAAGCTGAGACAGCGATCTCCCCGCCGATTGAAGGAAAGGGAGCCGGCTTCAGTGCACCATTCAGAGATGTAAGAGCATTATCAAAGAAAAGGCGGCACATTTATCTACATACTAATGCACTGCACTGGTGAGCGGCACCTTTTCTTCTCTTTGATAATCCCTCCCATGACTGTAAATGCACACAGACAGTGGGGTTACTATCCAGCAGTTTTCACTTTTCATCTGGTGAGATTTTTCTAATAGCAGGAATAAGAGGTAGAGGTCTGGGGGAGGGAGCAGATAAAGGCTGTGGCCAGAACACTCTAAGGGCTCATTAACACTTGCTTTGACTTCACAAAACGCATACCACTTCATCATGCATTTGTGATGTGGTTTTGATGAAGCTCCGGTGAAGCGTCAGACATGTTTCCGTAAAGCTCTTTTGAAGCCTGTGTGTGTTATTCTCTCACACACACACACAAATTTCTCCAAAGCAAAGCTGAATTAAAGAATCTCAAAAGCCGCTGGTGCTTCAAACAAGCTTTGTCAGAGTTCTAGGGAGGCTTTCAGGACAATTTGAAGCACCAATAAAGCGACATGGGTTATAATTTTTGAAGTCAAAGCAAAAGTAAGGTGTAAACAGGATTGTAAGCTAACCATTTTATTTGGGGACCGTGGTTTTGACTGGTGTTCAGAGAGCTTTATCAAAGCGTGTCCAAAGCCTTGTTTTGAAGCAAGTGTAAACTAGCCCTAACAAAGAAAAGAGAACGGCGCCCTCTAAATGCAGCGCGTTTTACAATATGTTTAATGTAAATGGAATAAAACCACTCACATGGGAGCAGTGATTTTCCAGCGTTATTACTAGAAATACATATAGAAAAAATGGGTCATTTGACACTGGCCGGAACCTTCAAAGGGATATTTGTCTGCGGGTGTTCAATATACCACCTAACTTTGTATTTGTGAGTGTTTGCATAAGCCAGATAATGAAGTAAGCTTCCACTGAAGCCCACTCACACGGGCCTTGGTAAGGGAAGGGATTTTACCCCCCCATTCATCTGCTCTCCTCACAAAAAGCTCACCTATTCAACAGTGCTGTTGCATTACGCTCTTCTACTCTCCATAACTGTTTCCATACCAGGGGACTTCCATTACTATTCAAGACTACTCCTGCAGCCACCCGTGTATATTTTAGTCTGTTCCCCCTTTGTCATTGTATCAGGGCAGGTACTGTATCATTTGGTGTACTAACCATAACTGCTCTCTATGAACTGAAGATTATTTAGCTTATTGAAATTTATTACAGTCGACCACCTGCATTATTTTTCTTTCGTTTGTACTGTTAGCTGCCAATAGTGGGTGAATGTTTGACTGACCGAGGGGTGTTCGTGGTGATCACCTATTCCATGATAACGTTAACATAAATTTTAAATTCTATGGTGGAGGTATTGTGGTATCTCATATTTATTGTGGGTGGAATTGATTTTTTATCCCCAATAAAGAATCCTGTTTACTATATTTGATGGGTGTTCCCCTCTTTAGAATCCTTTTCCCTGCCCCTTGGGGTTCCTTCTCCTGCCTTCTTCCCGTCCCCTTTTTTTTTTTTTTATGTTATTTGAAATACAGTAGTTCATCCGCATAGTCCCCGAATGGTGTTTAATTCACGGGCCGATGGGAACGATCATCAAATCCTGTGGCTGTCCGGTCGTACTGCATGCACACATCGCTTCTGGGATGCTGGGATGAAGATCGTGGATGCTCCGTGATGTCGTCGCATCCGGGAACGGGGTCGGCAGGCGTTTGGAGCATGCGTGCGCCTTCCTCAGGCTCATGTGCCCGGATGTGACATCACGGAGCATCCACGAGGTGAGTGTTTTTAATCCATTTACATTAAATATATTGTAAATCACGCTGCATTTAGAAGGTGCCGTTTTCTTTGTTTTGTTCGAGCCTCTTCTAGCCTCCGTACTCTTCTTTTATGGACTGGCAGCCTTCTATATATTCAGAAACTTTTATCCTTACATGGACATATTTATTATGGATTTGTTTTGAAATACCCATATTCACCACCAAGTTCCCCTCTCTCTGTTTATGTCCCCCTTTCAGCTACTAATATACAGCCACATCCAGAGTGTGCCATATTAACCCCTTGTTTTTAAACTAGTCCTAAGGGTGCAGTTTATCTCCATTCCCTTTACAGCCAGTGTCCGGAGTGACAGACCTGCCACTACATTTAAGGATTTATGTACATTCGTACAATAATTAAAAAAAAATTAGTTAGAGTTTATAACCCTACTGTTAAGGAAAGGTTTTGTAAAATCAGTGGCAGACACTGGATAACTTCCTATATAAGTATTGGGCAGAAATGGTATAAAACATCCAGAAAAAAAAGAAGTGGGTACCTGGCCGTTCAATCTTTGCTTTACCAATAGGAACAACAAAGTCTTTAGACTGAGCTTCCTCGGACAGCTCAAATGGAACACCGTACATCAGTTCATTCTCCAAAAAAACCACTGTAAAGAAAAAAAAAAAAAAATACAAATTTAAGCACCTCATCGAATCGATGAAGGGGAGTACTTGTCTGCCTGAATCCCTGTCAATCTTCTCACCTGGATTATCATCTCGGATTGAAGCTTTCAGCAGACCCTTTGCATCTTCGGCATTCCAGGGACTCACGACCTTCAGTCCTGGACAGTGCCCATACCAGGCGGCAAAGCACTGAGAATGCTGGGCAGCCACACCGGCCGATGCTCCGTTGGGTCCCCGGAAAACGATTGGAACAGGGACGCGCCCAGCTGACATGTAATAGGTCTTAGCAGCAGAATTAATAACTTGATCAATGGCTTGCATGGAGAAGTTAAATGTCATAAACTCACATATTGGCCTCAATCCAGCCTGTAGGAATAAAAAAGAGTTAATATACAAATATCTGCACCAAAGCAAATGGAGTTCAGTGATCTGTAATGGACACATACCATAGCAGCACCAACAGCGATACCTGCAAATCCCATCTATCAAAAAAAAAAAAAAAAAAAAAAAAAGAGTCAACATTTATACATCTGACATAGAATTAGAACATTACTTTTTGTCAGCTTTTGATAAACCAGCTACACCAACACCCTAATTCAGCAGATGGCACAAAATTACAGTTTTACCTAGAAGTATGAAATGACTTCTGCCGCAGACAGCTCTTGGTTATTCTACTTTATTTTAAGAAATGTAAATTTAACAAGCTTTCCCCCAATAGTTTTCCAGGACAGCCTTCTAACGATCGATTCCTCAAAATTATCAGAAAAGCAGATAAAAGCCCCTTCTGCCAACATCTTCCATTAATGCCAAGTGGAAGGAACTACAGAGTAAGTAACTAATTTAGCAAGAACAAGGAAACCAATGACTGAGATATAGGAATGCTGTCCTGGAAGATTCCTGAGAAGACCCATTACTAATGAAACATTAAAGCCCAAGTTTAGTAGGGAATAAATCAATCAGCACAAGGGACATTACTTGTCATCAAGTAGGATGTGTCCCTTGTGCTCCTGTCTGCTCTGTTAGCTCAAATTCTCCTTCATGGAGCAGAAAGTGTTAATAGAACTGAAGATGCTGCGACGCCATCAAGAGTCCCTGACTACACCCGCCCTTTCCGCCAGCTCTTCCATTCATAGAAGCCGTACTACAGCTCCTAAGAATGACATGTGATCTATGAATAGATGGACCTTTCCAGCAATCACCTATCCTCCATTTATAGATCACCGTGACACTAAGTTCTACTTTAGCAAAGGGAATTACATAGTGGGGGGGGCTTTACACATAGCAGTATAAATACAGCTGTTCTGTGAAGCCCTCAGAGGTTTGTTAGAGAACCTTAGTGCACAAACAGCATCATGAAGGCCAAGGAACACACCGGACAGGTCAGGGATAAACTTGTGGAGAAGATAAAAGCAGGATTCGGCTAAATAAAAAAAATAAATAAATAAAAAATCCCAAGCTTTAAAACATCTCACGGAGCACTGTTCAATCCATAATCCGAAAATGAGAGCATGAATCAGAGAAGCCAAATACAGGGCAATCTTAGAAGAAGACCTGTAAAAGACCTGAGACTGGGGGGAGAGGTTCACCTTCCAGGAGGACAACGAAACATACAGCCAGAGCTACAATGGAATGGTTTAGATGAAAGCATTATCATATAATAGAATGGCCCAAAGTCCAGACCTAAATTCATATGAGAATCTGTGGCACGACTTGAAAATTGCTGTTCAGACTTTTTCCATCCAATCTGATAGAGCTTGAACTGTTTTTCAAAGAAGAATGGGCAGAAATTTCACTCAAGATGTGCAAATCTGGTAGAGACATCCCCAAAAAGACTTGCAGCTGTAATTGCAGTGAAAGGAGGTTCTACAAGGGTATTGACTCAGGGGGGCTGAATACAAATGTACCCCACACTTTGCACATATTTGGAAAAGATTTGGAAAACAAATGTATCATTTTCCTTCCACTTCACAATTATGTGCCACTTTGTGTTGGTCTATCAGATAAAATAGATTTATGTGTTTGGTTGTAACATGACAAAACGTGGAAAATTTCAAGGGGTATGAATACTTTTTCAAGGCACTGTATCTGTGAACATGGCACAACTTCAGGGATTTGGAAGCACGAGATGGAATCTGACCGGAGCAAAAAATGCTTTATCCAGTATACTTCTTACCACACATTACCTCAGATATAGGAGTATCCATAATCCGTTTGTCACCATACTTCTTCCAAAGTCCCCTACTGATCTAAAGGAAAGAGGGGGAAACGTTACTGATGGATTCTCAACTAAACACACTAAGCACCTTTTTTTTTTTTTTTTTGAGCCTGAACACAAAAAGTGCTGACAGAGAACACCTAGAAATGTTATTGTGCCTTGAAAGATTTACCCAAGTTCTTAAATTTTTTTTTTTTTTCAGAATTAAAAAAGAGCCCTTTCTGTACCTACACAGCCTCATAGCTGTATATCTGCAGCTTTAAATCATCACTGTGGGGTTATTTACTAAAACTGGAGAGTACGAAATCTGGTGCAGCTCTGCATAGAAACCAATCAGATTCCAGGTTCTATTGTCAAAGAATAACTGAACAAGCTGAAATTAGAAGCCGACTTGTTTCTATGCACAGCTGCACCAGATTCTGAGTGCTCCGGTTTTAGTAAATCTGCCTGTGACTGCTAGTCTCACGAGATTTGTAGTGAAGTTTGGAGATGACACGACTGTTCACAAAAATTTATATGGTACTGTCCCTATCAGATTATTGGTCAGTCTGGAGGGAAACCAAGGAGAATAAACCTGCGGCTGGGCCAGAAGGTTAAGTACAAAAAAAAAAAAAAAAAAAAACACACAGTAGGGCCCAACACATGGGAAAATCCAGTTGCATGATATTCAAGAAGGACAAAATAGGTTTATTCCTCTCAAGGCCTTTCAAATAATGTATTTACACTCTGCATCTGGTTACAGTTGTTTTATTAAGCTTGCCACTACTTTGTTGCCTTGCTTCCAATCGTGCCTTTTATGCGACTTTGTTTTTATGTGCAAGTCTCTTCCTTTTGAGAATGAGGTATCCTTTTTTTCCCCCATATTATCTCTCCATCTATTCCCCCACAGACTTGAGAAAGAAGTGTGTTCCTCTGAAATGTGTTGCCAGCCACTACCCATTCCTCAGCTACCTGAAAAAGCCTCTCTGCATAGCATGCATGTGGAGAGCTGCAAGTTTGTGCTCTTTATCTTTGCCTTCAGCCTTTTTGCGATATCATCTGTACTATATCTTGTTCTACTATAACAATTACTATCATTCACTGCCCCTTGTCATCCTTGGCACGGACAAACCATTGGACCTTCACTCAGTGTACACAGAAGACTGAACTGCTATTTACCATCTAGTGCCTTCTGCCTCCTGAGGCTGACAGCTGCCAGCTCTCCCCATAATGAACCTTTTTTTGTGGCCAGTCCCTGATCCATAACTGGTTCAGCTGTACATCAAGGTTTTGTAACTTTCTACAGTCATAATGCAAGCTGCCGATTCAGCACATAGTTTCCTTGACATCTGATTAGCAGCCAGCTGTGATTTACGGCTTCTGGACTCACAGACTGAACTTTCTAATCTCTAAGACAGTGAACATCAGAGCCTGAGTATTGACAGCTCCCCCCTCACCTAGACTACACTCTGCAGATTTCTGTTATACACAGGCCAATCTGTTGGATCCTTGTTAGGAGTGCACACTGCAGCCCTTTCACAGCCTCCCTTTATCTAGTCTTCATCCTGAAATCTACTACTACTACTACTACTACTACTACTACTACTACTACTAATGGAACAATCTGCTGGGTCTCAGTCCTGCAGTATTACACACTCCTCACCAGTGTTTACAGCTATGACTGACAGCTGACAATTCTACCCATCTTTCCTCTGTGGCCAATTGTGAAGCCACAGATGTGCACATGGACCAGTTTCTCTGACACTATGGGGTTGATTTACTAAAACTGGAGAGTGTAAAATCTAGTGCATTTCTGCATAGTAATCAGCTTTCAGGTTTTATTGTCAAAGCCTGATTGAACAAGCTGAAGTTAGAAGCGGATTGGTTACCATGCACAGCTGCATCCAATTTTGACCTCTCCAGTTTTAGGAAATCCACCCGTGTTTCAGTTTATTTACGGTCCTTCTTGCGTATCATACAATTGTGAATTGTTTGGTCCTTTTTGCTAATTATTTTGACGATAAAAACGTCCAAAAAAAAACCACATCCAGACATGTTCAGCGGCAAGGATCATAGAACAGAAGGGGATCAAATAGAAAAACAAAAGTCACAACACTCTGTAAGAAATACAATAATGCATAATGGTAACAAGTACAAATCATCCAAAGAGAGAAATAGGGAAGCCAGAATCACAAGCACTCCTCCATATGGAGCAGGGGGCCATGAAATGGTCATTTAACCCTGAATTTAATGATCCTTGTGCCAGGAAATACTGTTTTTTGTATTCACTATTCCTGTCGCTGGAAAGAAAGCTTTACACGAGGCCTTGCAAGGATTTTTTTTTTCACTTATTTTGTGGCTGTATTTCCCTCCACCTCCCTTGCGGGTTCGTGAATAATATCCCACCAATCACCAGTCGTGGTGGGCAGCTCCGACATGATGAAGCAAGGCCCGCCTCTAACAAGATAGCTGCATCTACTCAGAGAACAAAGCATGTAATGAGGGAAAGCACAGACAATACTGGTGATGACTAGTCCTTTGACCTCTGCCTGTTTTTTTTGGGCTCAGCTTTCACAGTAGAAGTCCTCTGAAATAGGTCAGTGCAAAGACAGCCGTGTGTTACTATACACATAAAATAGATATTAATGATCAAACTTGGTGTCACTTTTGGTTTGATTCTGTCACAGAGCCACAAACTGTTTTATTCATCTTAGACTCGGATGTAATGCCCCGTGTAACAGAGTTCCCAAATCCTAATAAAGCCAACATGACGGGATTTCACCCACCTAGTTGGAATTTATATAATGAAGAAGTCAACTGAGTGAGGCTTGATCAGAACCATCAATAAAAGTAAGACTTGTGGGAGATGAGTGATCGCGGGGGAGGGGAGAAAATGATCGGAGATATGGTTTTTGGACTTTTGTCAGCTTTCATTGGTTTCCAGAAACTAAAATAATCCACCTATGTACTCTACCTTATAGGCTCCATCGTATTGTGCAACTTCCTCTCCTAGCATAAACACCCGCTCGTCTCTCTCCAGCTCTTCATCCAAAGCCTGGTTCAGAGCATCCCGAACAGTGATCTAAAACAAAATCATTTTTTTTTTCTAAAGAAATTATTTACATTTACAAAGAAAAAAAAAAAAAAAAAAACACAACATCTACTTAAAGATTGAAGAGGTAAAGAAATATTCAAAAAAAATTATACATCAAAGCTCCAGCCATGAAAATTGGCTGAAAATTGTCAATCTGCTAAATCATATTTCTGTCACTTTTCTTCTTTCCTGTGTGCAGCTGTTTCTATTGTACGAGAACCAATGACAGCTTGTTGGGGTCTATCAGAGGATACATAAGGGCCCTTTCACACTGGGGCGGTTTGCAGATGCTATTTTGCTAATAATAGCGCCTACAAACCGACCTGAAACAGCCGCTGCTGTCTCTACAGTGTGAAAGCCCCGAGGGCTTTCACACTGCAGCGGTGCGCTAGCAGGACGGGAAAAAAAGTCCTGCTAGCAGCTTTTTTCAGAGCGCTGAAGGAGCAGAGTGTATACTGCTCCTTCACCGCTCCTGCCCATTGAAATCAATGGGACAGCGTGGCTATACTGCTGGCAAAGCGCCTCTGTAAAACTGTCCCCCACTAGCGGCCGATGGTAAAGCGCCACTTATAATAGCGGCGCTTTACCGCCGACACTGCCCCAGTGTGAAAGGGCCCTTACTCTCTGAATTAAGAGGTGTTAGCAGGCAGGATTTTTATTGCAGAAGAGACATACTATGGGGTCAGTTCACACCTATGTGTTTTTTAGTGTTTTTTTTTTTTTCAGAAACGCACTACAGTCCATTTAACATGGTTTCCTATGGGGGCACGTTCACCTCTGTTTTTTTCAGCCACTTCATTTTTGGAAAGGACCAGGGACCTTTTTTTTTTTTTTTTTTTTTTTTTTTAACTCAAAACAGTTCTTTTTTGATTTAATACACACGATGCAGAAAAGCATGCACCATGGACACGTTTTTGATGCTTTTTTTTTATCTGCCCAACAACAAATTGGACAAAAAACAAACTGCAAAACATGTCAAATATGTGAAAAACGCTTGTGCAAAAAACACAAAACGGCCCACAAAAAAAGAATTGGATCAAAAGCAAACTGCATAGGTGTGAACCAGACCTAAGAAATACCACAAATTATTGAGTTAAAATAACTCATATTTATCTCAGAAGTAGCCAATTCTGTTAAAAAAATACGTTATTTACCGAATGTGGTAAATATTTATGCTTTGCGATATTTATCGCCTAAACTAAGGGTCCTTTCACATGGGTGGTTGGCCCGACGGACACCACCTTGCTCAGTGGGGGATTGATCTGCTGAGCAGGCAGGTGACAGATCCGTCTCCACTCACTGTGCATAGATGGACCTGTCAGAGCCCCGCTCTCCTATATGGGGAGATCGGATGAAAAACGGACCGCCTGTCCATTTTCATTCACTCCGATCCTCCAGACAGATGGAAAATAGGGTCTCCGTCTTGATTTCCACGGACAGGATATCGGCAGATGTCCAGGGACATGTCTCCCCCGACTTCTGCGGCTCCATAGAGGTGAATGGAGGGTCTGATCACGTCTGCCTGAAAAACTGACAGGCGGAGCTGATCAGAAAGCCTGCGTGAAAGAGGCCTAAGTGTTATTTTTGGTGTTGCTTTTCACTTTTTTTTTTTTTTTTTTTATTTTATTTTTACATGCCAACACTGAATCAAAATAAGATAGTTCTGTAAATAAATGCACACAGAAATATTTTGAAACTGAGAAAATATTCAGTGTGCTTTCATTCACAGAACAATCTCCCTCTGGTGAAATGTTACAATGTATTTCCATTCCTGAGCTCAGGGCAGAACATTTCCACACCAATACATTGTATACTTTTACTGGTTAATGCAGACTTCCCTTATTGTGTACATTGCTAAAATATCAACTGCCATCTGCCAGGTGATACATAACAAATGTGTGTTTTTTTACTGAATTCACTTTAATGATGCATTTTTTTTTTTTTTGGTATGCACCCATTCATTTTTTATAGACGCAGAATCATATCGGTTTTGATATCGGGAGCATGCTCACAAGTACTCAGTATCGGCACCGATATCGGTGCATCCTCAAAATGTACTTTAATAGTAGTAGTGCCTCGTTCGCATGGGGCCCACTATGAAATACGCCTGTGTGTACCTGATGAGGCTGCACAGATGGTCCATGCATCCCCGTACAGACAGTCCCATTGATGTCAGTTGGAATGCAGAAGCAGCACAGCCACTGCTACCAAATTGACATCTGTGTGGGTGCAAGGAAGGGGGATGGGACACCAGTGACAGGGAAGGTGGGGGGGGGGGGGGACACACCAGTGACAGGGAAGAAGAAGGGGGGGGGGACACACCAGTGACAGGGAAGAAAGTGGGGGGGGGGACACACCAGTGACAGGGAAGAAAGTGGGGGGGGGACACACCAGTGACAGGGAAGAAAGTGGGGGGGGGGACACACCAGTGACAGGGAAGAAAGTGGGGGGGGGGGGACACACCAGTGACAGGGAAGAAAGTGGGGGGGGGGACACACCAGTGACAGGGAAGAAGAAGGGGGGGGACACACCAGTGACAGGGAAGAAGAAGGGGGGGGGACACACCAGTGACAGGGAAGAAGAAGGGGGGGGGGACACACCAGTGACAGGGAAGAAGAAGGGGGGGGGGGACACACCAGTGACAGGGAAGAAGAAGGGGGGGGGGACACACCAGTGACAGGGAAGAAGAAGGGGGGGGGGACACACCAGTGACAGGGAAGAAGAAGGGGGGGGGGACACACCAGTGACAGGGAAGAAGAAGGGGGGGGACACACCAGTGACAGGGAAGAAGAAGGGGGGGGGACACACCAGTGACAGGGAAGAAGAAGGGGGGGGGGACACACCAGTGACAGGGAAGAAGAAGGGGGGGGGGGACACACCAGTGACAGGGAAGAAGAAGGGGGGGGGGGGGGACACACCAGTGACAGGGAAGAAGAAGGGGGGGGGGGGGACACACCAGTGACAGGGAAGAAGAAGGGGGGGGGGGGACACACCAGTGACAGGGAAGAAGAAGGGGGGGGGGGGACACACCAGTGACAGGGAAGAAGAAGGGGGGGGGGGGACACACCAGTGACAGGGAAGAAGAAGGGGGGGGGGGGGACACACCAGTGACAGGGAAGAAGAAGGGGGGGGGGGGAGACACACCAGTGACAGGGAAGAAGAAGGGGGGGGGAGACACACCAGTGACAGGGAAGAAGAAGGGGGGGGGGAGACACACCAGTGACAGGGAAGAAGAAGGGGGGGGGGAGACACACCAGTGACAGGGAAGAAGAAGGGGGGGGGGGGGGGACACACCAGTGACAGGGAAGAAGAAGGGGGGGGGGGGGACACACCAGTGACAGGGAAGAAGAAGGGGGGGGGGACACACCAGTGACAGGGAAGAAGAAGGGGGGGGGACACACCAGTGACAGGGAAGAAGAAGGGGGGGGGGACACACCAGTGACAGGGAAGAAGAAGGGGGGGGGGACACACCAGTGACAGGGAAGAAGAAGGGGGGGGGGACACACCAGTGACAGGGAAGAAGAAGGGGGGGGGGACACACCAGTGACAGGGAAGAAGAAGGGGGGGGGGACACACCAGTGACAGGGAAGAAGAAGGGGGGGGGACACACCAGTGACAGGGAAGAAGAAGGGGGGGGGGACACACCAGTGACAGGGAAGAAGAAGGGGGGGGGGACACACCAGTGACAGGGAAGAAGAAGGGGGGGGGGACACACCAGTGACAGGGAAGAAGAAGGGGGGGGGGACACACCAGTGACAGGGAAGAAGGGGGGGGGACACACCAGTGACAGGGAAGAAGGGGGGGGGACACACCAGTGACAGGGAAGAAGGGGGGGGGACACACCAGTGACAGGGAAGAAGGGGGGGGGACACACCAGTGACAGGGAAGAAGGGGGGGGGACACACCAGTGACAGGGAAGAAGGGGGGGGGGACACACCAGTGACAGGGAAGAAGGGGGGGGGACACACCAGTGACAGGGAAGAAGGGGGGGGGGACACCAGTGACAGGGAAGAAGGGGGGGGGGACACCAGTGACAGGGAAGAAGGGGGGGGGACACACCAGTGACAGGGAAGAAGGGGGGGGGGACACACCAGTGACAGGGAAGAAGGGGGGGGGACACACCAGTGACAGGGAAGAAGGGAGGGGGGAACACACCAGTGACAGGGAAGAAGGGAGGGGGGAACACACCAGTGACAGGGAAGAAGGGAGGGGGGAACACACCAGTGACAGGGAAGAAGGGGGGGGGGACACACCAGTGACAGGGAAGAAGGGGGGGGGGGGACACACCAGTGACAGGGAAGAGGGGGGGGGGGACACCAGTGACAGGGAAGGGAGGTGACATGGAGGAAGGGGGGTGTCATGGAAGGGGGACACATACAGACACACAGAATACCTGTAGGGCGGCGGGCTGGCTCCTGTGGAACCCTCTCTGGAAGGAGACGGACAGCCGACTCTGCGGAGACAGAACACACTGAGTTCCCTTGATACATCTCACCCCGCTCCCTCCCGGTGCGGCTCCCCGGGCCCCGACTCACCTTCCCGGTACACAACAGTCTCCTCAGCGCCGCCATCTTGCTTCTGTCCTCTGACTAAACGTCGCCCTTCGCCGAGCTCCCAGCCTATCACAACACAGAACCAGCCGAGCCCGCCAGCTGACTCCTTTCCACCAATCAGGAGCAAGCGAGTAACACGCCTTGGTCACACCCCCATCTCACGGTCAGCCCGCAAACATGGGGTGGGCGGGGTGCGGGAAGGGTTGCCGCGCGACAGCCAATCAGCGGCGGCGAACGGCAGACGTGTACGGAAAGCGAAGAGGCTCATTGGTGTGATCCGCGCGTTGTAGTGGGAGGAGATCCGGGAAGAGGCCCCGCACTGTGCTCTGTACACCGAGGGGGGACCGGAGGCTGAGCGGACACCGAGCCCGGGGCGGAGATCAGGTAAGGGTGGTGGTGGGTCTGGCTGTGCAGCTTCATAAACACAGGGAAGAGCCGACACCGAGATCTCACCGCTGTCACCTATCAGAGGCCTCACCTCCCGAGGAACCACAAGACCCAGCAAGTCCTCACAACCAGATGTATTCATGGATGAGAGGCGGAAGGCTGACATCTCCGGCCTCCATCAACAGACCCGGCGCCTGGCTGACATTTCCATCCTTTGGCTTTAAAGCTGAAATCCATTCAAACTGCTAAATACACCAAAAATCACATAGAGATGAGGGGGAGGGGCCTCACCTGTCATGGGAGGGGCCTCACCTGTCATGGGAGGGGCCTCACCTGTCATGGGAGGGGCCTCACCTGTCATGGGAGGGGCCTCACCTGTCATGGGAGGGGCCTCACCTGTCATAGGACTCCCACTTCTGTCCATCCAGTCCTGTGATTTACACAGCCCCGCCACACAGCACAGCTCTATCTCCTGATGTCTTCTCTGCTGTATTTCACTAACACTTCCAGGTCTTGTCCCTCCTCCAGCCTGTGATTGGACAGTAAAAGGAGAAGCAGATGACCTCCTCTCTCTGTCACTCTGCTCCCTCCTTCTATCAGCGTGTGTCTTGCACCGTAGCACAATCGATTGGCTCCTTGTCCTGTTTCTCCCTCCCCCAGTCTGAGCTCTGCTGTACGGGGGACTGTAAGAGGCTGATACCAAGACAAAGTCATGTCAGCTTTTTGCATTAAAAATAAATAGAATAAAAGTATTTATTAGCCACTTGAAGACCAGGCTTTATGGGCACTTTTTGTTTACAAGTTTAAAACTAGAAAATTACTGAGGACCCCCCAAACATTATACATTTTATTTTTTAGCAGAGACCCTAGAGCAGTGATGGTGAACCTTGGCACCCCAGATGTTTTGGAACTACATTTCCCATGATGATCATGCACTCTGCAGTGTAGGTGAGCATCATGGGAAATGTAGTTTGAAAACATCTGGGGTGCCAAGGTGTGCCATCACTGGTATAGAGAATGAAATGGCGATCGTTGCAGTTTTTTTATGTCACGCTGTATTCGCCCAGCGTTTTTTCAACTGCAAATTTTGTGGAAAAAATGAACTTAAATGAATTTAAAAACAAAACACAATATATGTCTCAGTTTTTTTGTTTAATGTGAAAGATGATGTTACACCAATTAAATAGATATCAGAGAGATATCGGACGCTTTGAACACCTTCACAGGTCACCTGTTTGGAATTACGGGGGAGGTCTAGGGCTAGAAGGATTGCTCTCGCTCTGACGTTTGCGGCGATATCTCATGTGTGGTGTGAGTGCCGTTTATATATGTGTTCACTTTTGCACATGAGCACGGAGGTATGGGGATGCTTTACATTTTATTTTATTTGTCTTATTTATTTTACTTTTTATTTTTACGCTGTTCCTTTAAAGAAAAATGTAATCACTTTTATTCCTATTACAGGGAATGTAAGGATGACAGGTCCTCTTCATGGAGAGATCTGAGGTCAAAAAGACACAAAATCTCTCCTTTACCATTAAAAGCAAAAGATAAAAAAAATAAAAAGTGGTTTACTTCCACCCTGTACCGGAAGGAAGGTCATGACGTCGCTCTGGTCCTCCAAGACCATAGAGAGGCGATCAAAGACAATCTATTCTTTGATCACCTCTGGGACCAGCCAGCAGATTATATTATATATATATATATACAATAAAAGAGATGGGATTGTTGCACATAAAAATATTTATTGAAAACATAAAAATAACATCAAAGATGCATGGTATACCATGCATCTTTGATGTTATTTTTATATTTTCATAATTGTATTTATTTATTTTCAATAAATATTTTTATGTGCAGCAATCCCATCTTTTTTTCTATATTTTGGCCCTTGGGAAGGCCAGATTGCTTGTACATTTTGCTAAAACTATCGTGCACTTCACCCTTTGTGTGTACATATAGATAGATATCTATATAGATAGAGAGAGAGAGAGAGATCTATATAT